>NC_038254.2:19947319-20247319 GCF_000004515.6 Glycine max
TGAGTATTCAATTGCATTGCAGTGTAACTAAATCAATTGAATTTCAAATCAATTATAATATATAAGAATCGTGTAAATTGGAACATTCATTTTTCTATTCTATTTTTTTTAATTCAGATTATTCGGTGTAACTAAATTAATTGAATTTTAAATCAATTAAATTAATTATAGTAGATAATAATAATGTAAATCATGCAGTATAAATAATATTAAAAACATGAAAATTATTTAATTATGCTAATAATTTAATTTCTGAAATTAATAATTGTAACAATTATCTATTTCTATATCGGTTTTTTTTTTTCAATTTTTTAATTTATTATATGAAATTTATTATTTTGCCAGAAATTATTTCTTAATAATATATTAAAAAAGATGGACAAATTGTTAAAAAAATAAAATATATTAAAAACAAAATACATCCAAGTGTTGTCTTACTAAGATATTTTTAGAAATATTCTAAAAAAGAAAAATAATTTCTGGAAATAGTTTAATTATGAAAATAATTTAATTTTTGAAATTAATATGCATAAGAATCATCTATTTCTAAATTTGGTTATCTTTTTCGGCTTTTTAATTTATTATTTATTGTTTGAATTTAATTTCTATTTTAAATTTCAAATGTATTCTTTCTCTATCCCTTTATATGCTCTTTCTTTCTTCAATCGTCTTATGGAGTGATCCATTTTACATGTTTTCTTCTTTTTGCATAACATTATTTTTAATGTGTGTTTTTTCATTTTTATGGGTGTGGCATAGAGTGTTCTTATACATTCTACAGACATTATTTGTATAATAATATTTCTAATGTGTTTTTTGTCCTGTTTCATGGGTGTGACAAAGAGTGTTTTTATACAATCTTTATATAATGATTTCTCTCATTTTCGTTTGTCACATGGGTGTGTACAAAACAAAAAGGTAATTATGATTATGAATGATTTGATGACAGAGCTTGGTGATGATTTGACAGAATTTTGATAGGTTCTTTCTCATGATTTTTTTTAATGTTTCACGATATTATTTATATTCTCTTATTTTTTTCTTTTACTTTTCATCCATATTACTTGCTTCAAATAATCATTCTTATTTTGTTGATAACACATGAAATTTATGTTGTGATAATAGTGTCATCATTCACTCATCCCCACTGGCGGATCTAAGACCCTGAGTTAATGGGGGCAATTTACTTTTCAAATAATATAAATTAATAATAATTATCATTATGCATATGAAGATAAAGGCATAAGTATCAAAATCATAAAATTTTAATGTATCTATTCAAATAAATTACATATCTTATAGTTGTCCTCCCCGTGATTTCATGTTTTGAAATTGTTGAATGATCAGCTCATTGTCAATCTTATTGAACACATCTTTCTCAATATAAGTCACTAGACAATCATTCATCCATGCATCTCCCATCCGATTACGCAACCTATTTTTCACAATTTTCATGGCAGAAAAGGCTCTTTCCATAGTTGTTGTGGCAACGGGCAAAATCATTGCTAACTTCAAAAGAAGGTAAACTAATGGATAAACAATATGTCTTCTAGTTTCAACCAACTTCTCATAAATATTTTTTATTCCTTTCAAAGATGAAAATTCTATATTGTTACGCATATCAATGATGTAAGTCTCAAGTTGATTATTAAGCATCACTAAATTAATTGCAGAGAATTCACATGGATAAAACTTTGCAAACTCAATTAGCCTTGCATTATCAAAAGTAGAGAATAAATTGGTTGGATTCAAACAATCCATGCAAAGAAGCAACTGAGTATTTGTCTCTGTAAAATGATCATTAAGTTCCTGAAGTTGCATGTCCACAACAGTATAAAATAATTCAACACAATAATGATGCTCAGTTGTGATAGCTTGAGCTTTACCTCCACGTTGTGATCTCCCCTTAGAAAAAAATATGTCTTCCATATTAGGAATGTTAATGAAGTGCTTATTACAAAATGGATTTACTTCCTACAATAAAGACTCCCATCCATTATCCCTCATAGTTTGCAATCGTAGCTTTGTGATGTTAACCAAGTTCATAACATTGATGATCTCTTGATCTTTTCTTTGCAATGCCTGTGACAATTCATTTGAAATACCCAAGACATTTTTCATCAAATGCAATGTGAATGCAAAATCAAAATCCTCTAGCAAATGTAAAAGATCATTTGCTTTAGCTCTTTGATCTACATTTGATCCATCTTCTTTTATAATTTTAAGAACATCAATTATAGAAGAATACATCAATATCAAATTGATCAAAGTTGCATAATGTGAACCCCAACGAGTATCAACAACTCATTTAAGACTAGTTTCTTGATTCAAACCTTGTCCACTAGGAATTTCTCCTTTTCCCAATGCCTCTCTAACATAATTTATTTGTTTTTCACAAAGCATGTCATGTCGTTTGCAAGATCTCCCAACAACATTTAATAAAGTGGACACTAAATTAAAAAAGAGGCAACTTGAATGTGATTTTTTGCAATAGCAACTAATGTGAGTTGTAATTGATGAGCAAAACAATGTACATAAAAAGCAGATGAATTCTCTTTTAAGATCCAACTTTTGAGACCACAAAATTCCCCTTGCATGTTGCTAGCACCATCATAACCTTGTCCAAGAATTCTTGATATACTAAGCCCATGTTTACAAAATAATTCATCAATTGCCATTTTCAATGATAAAGTTGTAGTATCTTTAACATGAACCATACCAAAAAAATGCTCACCAATACTTCCCTTTTTGTTAACATAACACAAAGCAATAGCCATTTGCTCCTTGTTTGATATGTCACGTGCTTCATCAACAATGATAACAAATAATTCATCTCCAAGATCAGTAATAATAGCATTAGTGGTTTCCAATGCAGCAGCATTAACAATATCTTTTTGAATTTTTGGAGCAATTAATTGATGATTTTCGAGAGTATTTTCCAAGACAATATGATTTATTGATTCATTGTGTTCAACAAGAAATTTAAGAAGTTCCAGGAAATTACCTTGGTTAGCAGAATTGGTTGATTCATCATGACCACGGAAAGCTAATCCTTGCTTTAATAGAAAACGAAAACAATCAATTGACGATGTCAAACGCCTTCGATACAAGTCATGAACTTTTTTAGATTGCTTAGATATAGCAACTTAAATATGTTGATTTTGATTCATTAAATCTTGACACTTCCTCCAAGCAATGTTATGAGCACTATTAGGACCTTCAATATGAGATGAAAGTCTTTCTTTCTTATTCCAATTTGTGAATCCCTCTATCACAAATGTATCACCACCTGATTGCTTTCCAAAATTATGCCTAAATAGATAACAACACAAGCAAAATGCAGTATCTTTTTCTATTCTATACTCCAACTAGTTGCCAAATTCATTAAACCAAGAAGGACAAAATCTTCTTAAAGAGTTTCCAATTTTTCTTTGGGGAAAATTATGTTGAGTAGGTTGGCATGGTTCTCTTTGTAAATACGCTCTTCGTATCTTATCTCAATCATTAGGATGATATGCTGAAATTTTAATTCGCTTTCCTAGATCTGATGGCAAGTCTTTCAAATTAATTTCAATTCGTTGTTGTTGGAGACTTGATTCACAAGATTTTGATGAAGATTGTTGCTCATTTGATGGTAATTTCCTCTTCAAAAATCTATCCATGATCTATTTACAATTTAAAAGAAATTAATAATTCTAAATTTAAAATATCCATAAAAATTAAAAATCTATAAATTCATCAAACATAATTAATATGTAATTAAATTATTTATATATCAAACTTAATTAAGGATAAAAAAAGAAAAAGATTTGTGAAAAAACACATAACTAGAGACATAAGTTATAATAGTTATTGATAATTTGGTACCTAAATTTTTCTTTGCTTGTTTTGATTTTCCTTGTTCTTGTAGACTTGCAGCCTCATATAACCCTCATGAGCTCTCTATTTTTCTAACTCCTCTATGCAAACATGTGGGAGAATTTAAAGTAGAAGCGGAACAACCACCACCAGAAAACATGAAGAGTAGAAGCGGAAGAGGCAAGTAACTTAAAGTAATGAAAGAGAAGGAATAAAAGTAAAGAAGACTTTTATGGAATGAGAAGAAAACATGTGCCAGAAGCCGAGAAGGAATGAAAGGGTAAAAAAAACAAAAATTTACTTTAGATAGATAAAAATAATAATAAAGAAAGAGAAACAAATAAATTATATAATTTTATTCAAGTTAGGTGGTGTATTTATACAATTTTAACTACACACAGATCTATAAAACATGGGTTCAAATGTATAGGATTAGGGGAAGCAAAATAAAAAAAATTAAAATACTTAATAATAATTTTACCAAAGTCAATGGATATACCTGCATACCCTCGTATATATGCAGGTCCAGCCACTCCTCATCCATATGAGAGAAATATAGAAAAGCACGTATTACTCCATTTTCAAAGACTGCACGTATTAATTTTGTTCTTTATTTGATTATTTGGACGTAAACAATATAAATATGATAATAAAAAAATATATCTACTCTATACATTATACAAATTGACAGAAACTTATTATCATCATCATTCTTCTTCTTATTAATGTAATTAAAATAAGTATCACCATCATTATATATAATTAAAATAATTAGATTATGCATGTTTATTTGAGAACAACTTTCAGTATGAAAATCATATAAACGATATACACCAAAAATAAATGCAAATTGGCAACCATTTTAAAAAAAAATATTAATTAAAAGGTGAAAAATATAAAATATATTTTGATTAAAAAAATAAATACTTACATAAATTTGATAAAAAAAATATCGTAAAAAAGAACATTTTTTATTCGAGACTAATTATGATTTTAATTAGCATGTTTATAATTGAAAAATTCAATCTTTATTTTTAAAAAAATATTATAAAAGATGTATTCGTATGCTAAACATAATTATTTTGAAATTTGAAAAATGATTTCAAATTTTAAATTATTTAAAATTTCCAATTGTTTGGGTTAAAATATCAAAGCCAGATAGTATTTTTATGATAGGAAATACAATTTATTATTACGAGACAATTTAATACTTCGGTGACAAAAAATATGGAGAGGTTCAACCAATTCTGCCACAACATATTTACTATTATATTTTTAATATTTTAATATCTCCAAAATAAATTCATTTTTAATTTAGTATTTTTTTAAATGAATAATTAATTTAAAAATATTAAATATAATTAATAGTTTTAAATGTGAGTATAATTTTATTACAGAACATAAGCTGTAATAAGAATTAAAATAGATTTAAAAACTTACCCAAAATAAACTTATTTAGTAGAAATAGGATAAGAAATTAATATAAATTAATAGAGATTCTTTATATAACAAAAATCACGGTGAATATTATTTTCTATATGCATTTGTTTAAAATTGATAAAAAATATATTTTAATGGAATTAATTAATAGTGTCATTTAATTTAATGAAAATGTTTGATATAGAACAAAAACTCACGAAACAAATGTTCATGGTCAAATAAAATATTCTATTAAGTATGGTTGAGCATGCGATGTGTAATGTGACCTTGTTCTTATTTGATCAGAAATCTTTAGTGGATTGTTTTTTTAAACCTAAACCTAACTCGACCAATACCTGAAATATGTGGGACACCATCGGATCTACCCAACTTTTAGATGGAAAATGCTAATTTTAACAATAAGTAAAAAAATACAAAACTTAAATTAAGGTATATTTTATAATATATATATATATATATATATATATATATATATTAAAATAAATAATTTCATTATAAATATAATATCATGATATACAAAATATTAACTATTAAGTAAAAAATTATAATTAATACACAATTATTTGAAAAATTATACTTTTTAAGAGAATACTAGATACTAAAATGGGTTGGGACGACTTAAAATGTATCAAGGACCTATCCTAACAAATACAACGGGTCTAATATTGAAAACAAAATTTGTTCAAATAAATTTCAAATTGGGTCGGGTTTGCAATCTGAAGTGGGTCATGTTCGCCCCTATATATAACACAAGTGCAAATATATATTTAGGAATACATACATATTTAAATATTATATATATATATATATATATATATATTCATACATACTAATATATATTTTTTGTAAAATTAAAAAATAAATTAGAAATATGATAAAATATATAAAATTTATTAATTATAACCTTAACACCTGTACAAAGTATCGGTTATTATGCTATTTATATTTATATTTAAAATTATTTTATCTATTTATAAATATTTGTATATATATATATATATAAAATAAGTCATAATAAAATAAAATAAAAAATTATAAATTATTAAGTATAAATTTAATACATGTGGAAGGCACGGGTGTTACACTAGTTTGAGTAGTTTCCTATAAAATTGGATGCATATTTAAAATATTTTCTTATCAATATTGTTCAATTGCTCAATTTCTTTAAATAAAAATAAATATATTTAAGAAAAATGGCATCAATTAGATAAAAAAATTTAAGTAAAAGTTGTGATATTTATTTTATAGACGTTTATGCCTATATTTACAGTTAAATAAAAAATAGAAAACACTCAAACTCTTTGTTTAACCGTGATGCACGGGTAAAAAATCTAGTGATTTTGTAATAATGTTAAATAGAAGTATAAAAATAATTTTTAACTAAAATATGTTAAATAAAGTATAATAAAAAATAAAATTATTTTAAAATAATAAAGTATAATAATTTCTAATTTTTGTTAATAGATTTTAAATTATGATAATAGATTAAAAAAATAAAAAATCTTCAAACTAGATAGAACTAAATTGTAAGAGATTTGTTTGGTTTGATTTAGATTTGATGAACCACATCTTTAATTTATGTTTGATTTAGATGGTTTTTTGTGTAGAAAACCGAACCAAACACAACACAAGCACCCCTATTCGAATCCTCCAACTAATAAAAAACTAACAATTAATATTGACCAATAAAAAAATATACACCCACTTGTGAAATTTGTTAACATACATTTACTTACTTTTTTTTAAAGAGTATATTAGCAAATTATATCTTAAGTGTGTTATAAAATAATGCACTCTTTCTAAGTATTTTTTAATCTGCGATAATAAAAAATAGTGTTAGGAAATTTATAGTAACTCATCCACACTCTATTTAACCAATTAAGCTAAACTCTCTTAACAGTTTTTTTTTTCTTCTTTTGAGATGCACACTCTTTCTAAGTAAATGAATATACATTGGCAAATTTTAATTATTATACTAATTATTGATCTGCTTTATTATTAATAAATTAAATACGTTAACCTATTATGCCATAACCGATTCTAATAGTCTAAAGTTTGACTTTTTAATTAAATAATTTTAAAAAAATCTTAGTGTGACTTATTTAGTATATATAGGTTTGATATGAGCCAAGTTTTAATCTCCTATCTCACTCACTGCCTGATTTATTTTTGTTCCTAATGTTCATGATGAAAATAAAGAAGCCATGTGCAAGTGATCTAGTATACCGAAGACGAGCAAAGACAAGATTTGTACACTACCTTTGTACCACCACTTGGTAAGTGGTGATGGCTCTTTGACTATGCATACAAGATGATAACATGTACATGATGATTACATACTCTATATCATTTGTTTAACCAAAATTAAACTTGGTACATCATCCCAACCTCCAAAGAGGATGCATGGGGAGCACTAAGTTCATAGGAGGGCTCTCTACTATTCTTTCTTAAGAATTCATACCCTAAATTAATGGCCAACTTCTTCAACATGCTGGACCCTGGTTTGGCTCTCATGTAGGACTGTCCTATAATGTAGGCCACCCCAACTTCCCTGGCTTGCATTAATTCTTTCAACTCCTCCATTGCACCAGTGTCAATCTTTGGACTCTCAGGCACAATAAACCTAACCTTTTTCTTTGGTTTGACCACCTTGTGTGACTCAGATGATGTCTCAGCTTTGTCCACATGATTAATCTCATGAGCATTCTCACTAACCAAAATGGGGTGGTGGCTAGTACTAGAACAGGTTCCAACAACTGTCATTTTGCCACCACCCTTTTCAGGCTCATCATTTGACGAGTTATTGCATCCACCACCACTTCCTGCTTGAATGAACTTCGCTATGCTGCACACAAGGTCTTTCTCAAACTCATCATCATCTTTGTGGACATCATGGTATCCATACCTCACTATGCACCTGTAAACTCTGAAGTCTCTTGGACCGACACGACCAACTAGGAACCTTTCCTCAGGCCTAACATGTGGAACTGGCACATGTTTGATGCATAGGAAGACAAGGATTTGGTGGAATGCTGGTAGGTTGGTCACAAAGTGGGAGAAAATGGCAGGGATTCCAGACACTAGCTCAGTGTGCACAAGGCCAATCCCGCGTACTCTTGCAAAGCCTAAGGTAGGGCCAAGGCTGAGTAACCAGCTAAGTGAAACCTTGTTTTGGACATCAAATTCATACTTCTTGAGAGTGCCATAGTGCCACACACACATGACTGACAGAAACACAAATGCCAAAGCAACCGGCACCCACGCTCCTTCGAAGAACTTGATCACAGAAGCTGAGAAGAAGAGGGCCTCAATGGTGCCAAAGAAGAGAACAAACCCAATTGCAAGCATAACATTCTTGTGCCAGCAGATTACAATAACCAGTGACATCAAACATGAGGTGACCAGCATCACTGAGACTACTGCCAAACCTGTTGTGCACAGTGCACTATGTCATAAAGAAGTATATGCTAGTTAAGACCACTATGCTACTCTCTCCCTAGTTGAGATCCAACTCAAACAATTATAAAGAGATACTAATTACATATTTCAAAAACGAGAAATGTCAACAACATAATCTCTAACAGACTTTCTATTATTGACTAAAATTTATTAAAAATTGCAAAATTTTGTGGGTCTCACTTTTTAATTATTTAGTGAGTCTTATGGTTGTTTTTGTAATTTCCAATTACAGAGAGTCTGTTAAAAGAAGCATGTAACAAAATGTGTGGCCAACACTTCTCTTCAGGGAAAATGCCATCCTCTTGATTAAGTATTGCTTCAATATTTGAAGTAATAGTGATCTTACCTGATGCATTACCCATAAGCTTTGTGTCTCTAAAACCAATAGTTACAGCCAAACACAAGAGCATCAACAACCAGTTGATCTCAGGGATATATACTTGTCCATGGATTTTGGATGAAGTGTGAACCACTTTAACTCTAGGAAAGCAACTTAATGCAGAGCATTGCCTGATGATTGAGAAAGTTCCAGTGATGATGGATTGGCTTCCCACAACCGCAGCAAGTATGGCTATCACAAGAACAGGCCATCTCAACTTCTCTGAAAGACAAAACAGTCAAATCTTTCAATTATTGGAGAATTTCTCCATAAGTTTTTCATCTACCCTTTCTCAGAAAGATCAAATTATATTACCTACCTGGTACAGATACATAAAAGCCAAAGTGGTACTCTTGCTCAACATCATGATGTCTAGAAAAATAAGCAGCTTGCCCCATATACGCGAGGATTAAAGATGGATAGACCAAAGAGGTGAAAGCAATCTACAGAAATTTGAACATTTATCATACAAAATACAAAATATGTATCTCCAAAATCTATTAAATTAAAGAACTAGACAAATCAAAATACTAGTGTTGAATAGTGTTTTCTTTTTCCCAGAACTAGAAGCCATCAAATTATTGACAAATAACAAGTAATGAGACATATTAAAAAACTATCATTAGAGAGTTTTGAAATTGAATGTGGGGAATGGAATAAAGTTCAGGCGGAACCAGCAAAATAAATGCAGGAAGTATTTGAGGAATAAAGTAGAAAAGTAAGACAGGGACAAGAAGAAAAATGATGCAGACTAGAGAACAAGGACAAACCAGTAGATTTTGCTTAACCTCTAGACCTAGATTCTTAGCTAAAAAGACATTCACAAAAATTCACCAACATCTAATGCCTATAAAATTAGTTATGTCAATGCACAAAAGTTTGAAATACTCAGAAAACATTAGAAAGCAAAATATTAGATAGCCAAAGTTAATTTAAAAGAGTAGGAGCTAAAATAATGGGTCTAGAGTATAGGTAAAATATGGCTGAAGTCCAGCAATTAATTTCTGGCTATATTACACAAATTTAATAGAAATAAGTAAATAGCATGTACAGAGTATGCTTCTAATATTGCCCTGATGACCTATGAGAATATTGAAGTTGATCAATTCAACTGCATAGAAAAAGAAGCTAGAAGAGACACCAAATAAACACTGTACATAGATCATGTATCTCTCAAAGTTAAGGAATGGGGGTGACACAGTTGCTACCATTCATATATCATGTCAAAACAACAGTTAAGACAAGCTACAATTTTCGGAGTGATCCAATTGGAGTTAAATTTCAACATGTCAAGCTTTAAATCAATTCATGGTATACTACTGTTTCTATAGTAAGGTAGATCAACCACCTACCTTATATCAACAAAAACCATGTTTAAAAAAGCATACCTTGATTGATAGCTGGGAAAAGTGCCCAAGACCAGCAAACATGGCTTCTGATCCTGTAAAATTGGAAGAAGCATTAGAAAACAGGAAAATTGGCATAAAATTTGATTTTATCAATCACCAAGTAAAGAAATGAACCTGTTATGCACAACAAAATTCCACAAAGGGCCATCCAACCTCCTCTTCTAGTCTTCTTTAAAAATTGAAAAACATAATATGGAGAGAGTGCTTGGTACACATGAGGGTTCCAGTAAAAGATATTATATATACCAATGGCACTGATGCAGAAGAGCCATATGCAAACTATGGGGGCAAACAAGAAGCCAACCTTGTCTGTGCCATAACGTTGAAGGGCAAACAAGCCTATCAATATGATGCAGGCACCTGGAACTTCTACATCTGTCAAGTTTTACAAGTGCTATTAGTGAGTCATGTTCCATATAGAAGAGTGATATCAAAATTCTATATGCAAAGAAAAAGCACAACTAGATAAACAGTAAGCAAACATAAATCAAGTCAATTCACATTTCACAAGCTTAATTTTTTTGGTTTAAGATTACATGTATCTTCTAATGGATGCAATCCTGCTCAAGCTGGGTAGTAGGATCACTAAGGGTAATAAAACTGTCCTTTCGAGTATTTAACGTAGTTGCATATCTATGGCTCTTAGGAGTCAAACTCGAAACCATTTATTTAAGCTTGAACAACCCCATGCCAGTTAATCCATAGCTCTAAGTGGTATTTCAAAGGCTTATGGTGGGTAGCAACTTTTTATTTCTTAATTTGTTTTATTCTTATGGTGGGTAGCAACTTTCTCTTATGAACTTATCCTTTTCCACAAGATCTTTACACACAAACCGATTTTCAAACAGAATAAAATTTGTGATGGACATGCGAGTCCACTTTGACCTTGTGGTAGTCCTAATTCCCAAGCTAGGAAGCAATAGCAATGTGACAAAAGCAATTTCCTTTGGCAGATAAAATACATAGATGCTGAATCAACAAATCATTAGAAAAGAGCCGTGTAGGTGTATATGCTTAAATCTAGCCATATCTACAACAATATCAGACAATCAATCTCTCCAACTCTCACATCAACTGAAATTATTCCTGAATTTAGTACCAATATAGCTTGATATTCTAACAGTATTAGAGTGATAGTGCAGAAAAGGTGAAGGACCCTATAGATCTTTGTCAATACGAGAATTTCTTTTTCCACATAATTTAAGTTTCAATGAATGTCTGAAATTAATCACAAAAAATCAAAGCAGTTCTCCCTCTCCCTCCTACCTACCTCTGAAAAATTTAGTTTAAATAAAACTAAACTCACCAAGTTCTAATAAGAACTATTGGAGGATTGCCAGTAAGGAAAACCCAATCTAATAAGCTTTTGCCTTAAACTGGAACAACCTATGGACAATGATTCACTTCTTTTTCTTCTGACACCATAAAAATTTCACTAGTCAAAGTCTAGAAGAAAACTATCATTTGCATTAAGGGTCTTCATTATTGCAACATCAAAAAAGCTACATCTCAGGCTATGTCAGAAATGATCCATACCAGTATCAAAATTCACAAAGTCACCATGAATATATTACTTATAAGTGACAATCATTATTTCATGATCCACCCAATTATCAAACTCGTTGTTAACTTGCATGCTAAATGCATTGTAAAAGGGTACAATACAAGCATGCAGGCCAGATTAATGAGGTCCTTTTATGTGATAACCTATCTGATTTTAATTTCAAGGTACAAATAAAGGTCTTCCTGAAAGAGCACGGGCATATCCTTTTATAACTTTCATTACAAACCTTCCAAACTTGAGAACTAAGAAACACTAGAAAGGAGAGAAAATGAGAACATACACACCAAGGAGATAAAATCACTAATAAATAATTGCAATGGAAAATAAATTCAAATAAAAATAAATCTCCTTTTGACCACTTAGCAAGAAAATTAAGCAATGATGACCCATCTCCAAGTCCTAAACGAGCAAAAACATGCCATGACCAAACATAGAAAGTCATGATGAGGAACTTACATCTGTGATGCTCCTTGGACATTGAAAGCTCAAGGCCAGACACTGCTGAGAAAACTGCATTCAATTCAAACAACACAGTGTAACTAACAGACACCAAAAGTACATATTTCAAATCAAGACAAAAAAAACTTTTCATAATCACCAGAAATAGTAGGTTTAAGGACTCCAACACCAATCACCATGCAAGTCCCTAACAAAGCCAGAACCAGCAAAATCCTCTGCAAGACCTTGTGCCTCTCCAACAAGGACTTGAGCCTGAAGGCAAGGCTTCTCTCCGGTGCCATGCCACAGCTGTGCTTTTTGTACTCCGAGAGCTCCTCATCGGCCAATTGGCAATTAGGCAACAAGCCAACCTTGGCATGGCGACACAGCAAAGAATACAGTGCGAACGTGCCACCTTCACCATTGTCATCAGCTTTCAGCACTATGAACACATACTTCACCAAAGGCACCAATGTGAGAGTCCAGAATACCAAAGACAAAACACCATAAATCTCTTCATTGGTCTCTGAGTGACCAATGTCTTCAGCAAATGTGTTCCTGTACACGTAGAGTGGTGAAGTGCTAATCTCTCCATACACTACTCCAAGACTCTGATATGCCAGAGTTAACACCGTTTTCCATGATTCTTTCCTCTACAAAAAAAAAAAAAATCTGGTTCAAGACTAACACGGTTCAAATCAACAACAACAATAACAAAAAAGAAAAATACTAAAAGAAAAATATTGCACATTTTTTAGCATACCCAATTCACCTTATCAGAGTTCTGAACAATCCCACGGTCCAGATCCATGACATGTGCTATTAGAAATCTAAAAGAATCATTTTTATGCTTTCAAACTGAAAACCAAAAGCTTTGAACAAGACCCTTTTGCTGCAAAAGCTCTCTCCCCAGTTTGGAGCTAACACATAGGAAATAGAACACAACGACATATAAAGGAATTAATATATGTTCATAAGTGTGACACCGTGACAGAACAATTCTTAAAAATAAAATAAAGCTGTCTCTATATTTTATATTACTTTATTCAACTTTCCAGATCCATAATAGAGTTTTTAAACACATTCAAGGATTCAAGGAGGTCCCGGTAGTGCATGTGTTTCAAGAATTAGGAAGATACACACGAAGCATCGTGCTGATTATTTTAAGAAAAATACTTAGGACACCGGTTAAAAAACATAAAGTAGAAATATTTTTATTGAAAGGTGAAAAATTACCTCATTCATAATTTTTTCTACGCTCACCTGTTTTACATAATAAATATTTTCTTATTTTAGTTTCTTAACTAATGACATAAGAACACTCGCTAGCCATATCCTTATTTTATTATGAGAATGAAAACAAGTTACTATCTCAGCTGAGGAGCAATCCTATGCAGCAGTTTAATAGCCATCAATGGCGACAAGTAGGCCTTAGTAGGGATCAAAGTCACAAATGATAATTAGAGGCTGAAACTTGGAATCATGTGAGACATAAATAGAAATAAATATGCGAAGAAAAAAACAATGATGCTAGCTGTATATTTGCATGGCACACATTTCTCACGTCTAACAGTATTTGACAAAATTATACAGTGTAATGCTTTTGATTTTTTTAGAACACATGTATTTTCTATCTGCAATTATGTTCAAGTTGAGTAGCTAGGATCATAATAAAAAAAGGCCCATAATAGACTATAGAACTCAAACTCATTAGTTAAGCTTAAATATTTCCATATCAATCTATCCACACATTCCATCAATGAAATTCATTAATTTACTCACATTATTTCTTTGAAGTTTTTGTCTCCTAGTTTGACCAAGAAAAGTTTCAAATTTAATTGTCATTAAATTAATATCTTAAATATATTTTTATTACTAAGTACTGTAATAAAAATGGTTTTAATTAATTTAGCTGTAAAATTTATTAAAGTAATTCAAATAACTATTTTAATAATATTTTTTGAAAATAGCAACAAATATAACTTAAATTGAGATAAATGTTCTAAAAACTATTCATTCATTTGTACGGGAGACATTATGAATATTATATTTTGGGGTTTTTTTTTTCTTGTAAAGAGAGAGTACTGGAACCTTTGGTGGGAGAAAGTGATATATTCAAACCAAACTATAGACAGGGCAACAAGACAGACAGAGAGAAAGAGAAAGAAAATTTTGAACTTATGTGGCGAAGTTGGTGCCTGGTGGGAGCTTTTGCTGCCTTGCTTGTGCAGCTTTAGCCTTTCATTTGGGCCTGGAAAATTAGTGTTGCACAAATTCCTTATTTTTTTTATATTGCTAACAATAATTATTTAATAAGTAATTAATCAAGTGTATGAAATTATTAACGAGTTCTGTTTAATTTCATATTCTGCCAGTGTATATTGTTTGTTAATTAAAAGTGATCATAAATTTGTATTTTAAAATAAGGGTTGATTAAGCTTTTAATCTCTCCAATTTTTTAGCTTCCAATTTTTAGTTTTTCAATTTTTTTTTTGACAACTTTTTTGGTTTTTCATTATTTTTTTGTCATCACTTTTAGTCCCTCTAAATTTTTCCACCACTTTTAATCCCTTATTTGTTTTTATTGTTGAAAATTAGTCCCAAATATAAAATAAATAATAGACTAAAAATGGACAAAATAGGAGCTAATTTTGAATAATAAAAATAAACAAAGGTCTAAAAATGGGCAAAAAAAATTTAAAGGGGCTAAAAATATTGATAATAAATTAATGAAAGACTAAAAATTGTCAAAAAAAAAATTGAAGAACTAAAAACTGGAATCTGAAAAATTTAAAAGAATAAAAACTTAATTACCCTTAAAATAATTATTATAAAAGTTAATAATTTTTGTTGTATATGATATTTTACAAGTATCAAGCACGTGGAGTGATATGAAGATGTTCCATTTTAACCATTAATTTTAAATTTAAATTTTGAGTATAAAACTACATAAAATGCTCACCAAAAAAACGTACACAAAATATTTAATAAAGAAAAGAATTTATCATCAATAATGATTTTACTCGACTAGAAAAACATATATAAATTCTGTAAAACAAACATATATAAGTCTATATAATATTTTATAATTTTATAATTAACTGTAAAAATAAACTATATCTCAGTGTATTTTAATTAAACTTATTATAATTAATTAGTAATATATTCAAAAATTTAAATAAATAAGTAATATGACATAGTTAATGTATTTTATTAGTTAACAATTAATTTATTATTATTTTATGATGATCATAATTCCAGTAAAAAAATGATGATCATAATTAAAAATATAATGTGAAAAAATTTGGTAAATTGCTAGTTGGTATTAGAAAAAGAGAATAAAGTTGTTCAATAGTGTTTATAAAAATTAGATCGGACCAACCAACAGGCATGGATTCAACAGGGAAGTGGACTATTAGTTGGTTTAGTCGGACCACTCAAAATTGTACCTTCAAAATCTGACTCTCCATACTTCATTGATTGTCAATCAATTTTCCTGAAAATTAAATTGTAAAATATTGAAAAGTATACGAACTCTTGCAACTGCAATCTTCAGCCCAATATGAAAAAAGCCGTTTTACCACTTATCACCAATGGAGTTGGTCTCCTTTATTCATTCATTTATTTATTCATACATATACACAATTCCCTTTAGAGATATTAAACTTTTTTTTAATAAATTTAACCGTTAAATTAAATATTTTTTGAGTGAATTAAATATATAATTACTTTTTACATATTTAAAATTATTTTTAATCTATTAATTATATATACTTTTTAATCTATAAGTAAATACTAACTATAAGATTGCATATTTATTAATATTTAATTTATTTAATTGAAAAATAACGTACGTGACCATTAAAATGATATTATAGAATTTAACGGTTAGATTTATTAAATTTATATTCGAGAAAAATTATTAAACATATTTGGAAGACATGATAGAAACAAATTTTTGCCTATGTATATGTGATAATTGCTTTACGTGAGCAATTATTTTATTTTTTTTTATAGAAATTGTGTTCATAATTATAGTTTTTGCTAATAAATTGTATAAACTAGTTGTAGAAACTTAAAAATATAGTTTTTGATGTTTTTGTGTAAATTTGGATGTTATAAGAGCATGTTTTTATCATCAAATATTGAAGAATTGTATAAATGATCTTGCCAAATCAAATGTGTTTTCTCTACAACAAAGCTGATCCTTGCCACAACAATTCTACAAAGCTGAAGACCTTGGAGTTAATAGGAACTTGCCCCAACGAATAAGATCCAGAGGCATCAAGATTAAGTGCAGAGTTCTTAGTTCATAAGTGTAATTTTGTTGTAGCGAATTATGCCTTCGCTACAATGAAAATTCTCTAAGGCAAACAAATTTAAAGTAATCTAAGCACTATTTAAAGAGCTTGTAATATCATTTGTAAAGACTTTTGGTTCATTTGTGAATTTTGAGAAATAGAATCTCGAACTCTCTTTCTTTTCTCTCTTTTCTTTCACTCTCTTCCTCCATTATTGCTCTTTTGAGGTTCTATTTGGATCATTCATGATCCAAATGAGCTAAACTTCACAGTTGTTGAGTGATTGAAGTAGAATTCAAGTATGTAATCTTTATTTTTTGATTAATTATCATAGTTAATTGTTGAGTCTAGTTGCGTCCAAGTCACATTGGACTGTACCAAACAATTATATCCTTAAGGTTTTGATGTTAACAAAGTATAAAATTTGTGTACTAATCTTTCATGCTTAAGTTATAGATTATTTTATCTCTATGAGATACAAGCAGAAAAACATGAACAAAAGGGTTTTGGACGATAGGAAAAGTACTAGTCACTGGATGATACTACTTCTGCGTCTAGCCCTGAGAACACAAGTGCTTTCGCATTTGGCTCGCAATGCTAAAGCCTCAATCCTCAAGAATTGAAAACAATCACAAGAAAGTAATGCCCACAGACTTAGTAAGAAACTCGTGCTTTAGTGCATAAAGGGGAAGATTTAAAATGTCTTGTCTTAACATTCTTCATTCCTTTTGTCTTATGTTGTTAACATTTCTTTCGATTTGTACATTGAAAGTTAGTTCTGAGAACTAGGTGACATTGGCAAACTGTACTTCTCTAAAGATATGCTGCAGAAAGCATTTGTGGTCCCCACTCTCTCTCTCTGCATAGTAGCAACCTCGTTTCAAGCACCAAAGCTATTAGACAATGACTAGTTGGAATCTCTTAACGAATTAAAGCTCTAAAATCTATATAAAGCCTAAAGATGTTTGTGTTAAAAGAGTAAAAAACAAGAAAATATTTTGAGACAAAACGAACAAGTGATGTAACACTGTCAGTTCATTGGACGAAGGAAACTTGAGCAAATTGAGTGAATCTTGGTGTTGCTAAGTTAATGAGTTTCATTGTATCCAAGTTTATCGTGTAAACACTCATTGAGTGATTAGAATAATTTTTCTATCAAACATATATTGTTTGTGAAAGCTAGGAGTGACTTAGTAATAAAGAATACTTGGGTCTTAATCTTAGGGGGAGATAAATGTAGTGCCAGGAGTGGCCTTGAGAGTACTCATTGTAGCCAGAAGTGGCATAGAGAATAATTGGTTGTAAACAAAGATTTGATTAGTGAAACCCTTTGATGTTTGAAGGAGAACTAGACATAACCCAAGAGTTGGGGTGGACCAATATAAAACCTTTATGTTTTCATTACTGCTTCTATATAACTAATTCTTTTCTTTAAGTCACTTCTACACTATCATATCCAAGTTTTGCGAATTGGTTTTCTAAGCACAAAGCTATTTCGAACCCTTTGGACGAAACTGTCCACTAATACTTGCTTTAAGAAAAGCTTTTATAGTTTTCAAAAGACTAAGTTTTATCCATCGCACTATTCAACCCCCCTTCTAGGGTGTTTCAGGTATTTCATTATTGTGGTCCTACTTCAGTTCTATGCTTAGATGCATGTTAAGAGTGATCAACCTAACTTTTAGGAATTTGGATTGTGTGGAAACAAGTTTAAATCCTAGATCTGAATTGAAATTATGCAAGGCTTTGATGCCAGGAATGGATCAAATTCATGCATTAGTAGAGATTCATTGATCTAACTTTGAGTTTCAAGGTCTAAATCACCTAAGGAATTAGGGATTTGGTTCGGAACTCAAGAACTAAATGCTAAGGAATTAGGATTAGTCATTGTAGTTTTGATCTTGGTTGCATTGAACTAGGAGACAGATCATGAACGAGTTTCATACGAAGAATTCTATGGATTTCATCTCAGTAATACTTTAATATATTTGATTTCAATTTTTGCTTCAAATTATGATTGAAAAACAAAATGAAATTCTGATACCAATGCCAGATGTCGTACCGGATGTCACGACATCACGCTTCAGAACATGCAGATGATATTTGAGAGTATGAACAGATTAAACAAGTAAATAACACAAGAGAATTGTTAACCCAGTTCGGTGCAACGTCACCTACATCTGGGGGCTACCAAGCCAGGGAGGAAATCCACTAAAATAGTGTTAGTTCGAAGATCTAACAGCCACTGTTTACAACCTTCTCACCTAACCACTACCTGTGCAACCTCTACCTAAGAGCCACTCTTAGATATGAGAACCCCTCTCACTCCCTCTCAATCACTCTCCCGTGTTTACAATTAAATCAAAGACACACCAGAGATTGCTCTCTGAACAAAAGAGATCAACTCTACACACTCAGGTCCAACACTTGAAGTTAGGGTAACATCAAGGTGGCTCACAAAACACTCAAGTCCCAAAACTCACAAAATAACTTTTCAATCTCGGACTTGGTAGAAAACTCGTGCAGCCTTCATGTTTATATAGCAGTGTGCGTATCTGGGCTGTAACAACTTGTGCTGGATGAGATCTATCATTCTCCTGAAAAATCTGCACTTAAAGAACTAAAAGATAACGTTTGATCTTTTAGTTTTTATCTTTAATCTTTAATCCCTGAACGAACTATTCAAGTTTGTAATTCGAACTTTAATTATCTTTTAATTCGTTCCTAAAGATAGATCATCTAATCTGCTGCTAACTGCACAATAATCTGTTAAAGATATAACAGATTTATGTGTCCAGTATTTTCGGGCAGGATGTCCTGGACATTGTATCCGACATCGTGGATCCTGCAGCTTCAATTCTTCACTTGACTTTTATCTTGCCTTGTGCATTGTGCAGCAACTCCAGTATTTTCGGGCAGGATGTCCTGGACATTGTATCCGACATCGTGGATCCTGCAGCTTCAATTCTTCATTTGACATTTTATCTTGCCTTGTGCATTGTGCAGCCCGATCTGATTCCTTGACATCATGTGCAGCAACTCCAGCTTTCCTTCATTGTCTAAGTGCTTATGTTTTAACAAAATTTTAGCCAATCTTTTAAAGCTCAGTAAAGCTAAGCACTAACAATCTCCCCCTTTGGCAAATTTTGTCTAAAACATACTTAGACACTTCCTGAGCAGGTACGAGCAGTTATGCAAGTGGGATCAGCAACTTTCATTATCAGAGTAATCAAGCACAGCGGTATCTGTAGTGGTGACAGCAAATTTCTGCAAGTTGCAAGTCGTTTCCAGGATGTCAAGACATCTCACGTGACATCAGCTTTCTGCTCCCCCTGTCTCCATGCTCCTACTGCTGTGAAGCAGTTCACTGCAGCATCTTCTATCAGCTACTAGTCTTTTCCAGGATGTCAAGACATCTCATGTGACATCAGCTTTCTGCTCCCCCTGTCTCCATGCTCTTACTGCAGCATCTTCTATCAGCTACTAGTAGCTTACATCAGTCATCATCAGCAGCAGCAGTCTCCCCCTCAAAATCATATACATACAACTCCCCCTCAAAATCATGAATCATGCATACATCGTATCCTACTTCTCAAAATCATAAATCATGCATAATACTACTATTGCATACATAGTATCTTACTACTCAAAATCATGCATATAATACTATTACTCCCCCTTTTTAGACAGAATTTGACAAAAGTAGAATGCATGAACTTAAGGTGCAAATATTACAGACCAATAGTAAACCATTGTTCAAAGGGACATGCCCCTATAGCTAGTAAGAGTAAAAAGCAAAAGTAAAGGTCTGATGGTCATGGGGTGGCTTCAGAATCATCATCATCTGATTCAGTATCCTCTGCTGCATCTTCCTCTTCCTCAGCTGCTTCTTCTTCTTCCTCAGCTGCTTCTTCTTCTTCCTCAGCTGCTTCACCATCATCAATGCCACTGTCTGAGAGTCTTTTGATCAGGCGTTCCAGCTCCATTTTCTTCTCTGTGGTGGCTTTGATGGTTGCTTCCAGCACCTTGCATGTGTCCTTGAGTTCAGCAATCAAAGCATCCTTGGACACAGCACCTGAAGCAGCAGCTTTCCCTGATGTCGAGACAATGTCTGGGACATGTGTCCCCTCAAACAGTTTGTAATGCAGGGATAGAGCAGATTCTCTCTTCTTCACAGAGTCAGTGTAGTTTAAAATATTGGGATGTTGACTTAACATAATGCCACACAATACAGTTGGGAAGGCAATGGGTAATTTGACAACAAAAGATTCTGAATGCTTAACAGTTTGATCAAAAATATAGTTTCCAAAATTAAATTTGGACTTTGTTCCAACAGCATACAGAAATTTACCCAAACCTGTGGCAACAGTGGAAGTGTGATTGGTGGGTACCCAGTTTGCAGCGCCAATCCTGTGCAGAATTGCATACTTCACACTTAGCTTCCCTGCAGAAAGCTTCCCTTTCTTTGGCCAATGCTGGACTTGTTTGGCAGTGATTTCCTTGGCAATTCGATGCTCAGACACAGCAATATCCACCACTCCTTCAGTTGGTCTGCCCAGGTATTTGTTGATTACAGCAGGGGAGAATCTAACACACTTTCCTCTGACAAACACTTTCTGATACTCATCACTCTTTCTGTTTGTTATGTCAGAGGGAATGTTGACAATGAATTCCCTGACTAGACTTTCATAGCAATCTCCCAACTTGGTGACAGTCTTCAGCAGTCCAGCAGCCTTGATGAGGTCCATGATCTCCTTGCAATCCAAGGCATCTCTTCCCAGTTCTCTTTCTAAGGCAAGTCTGCGTTGATATACAAATTTCCACCTTTCAACATTGCCAATGGAGTGGAATGAGATGTTGTCCAATGGTGCATCAGGGACATTTCCAGGCACCTTTTTCCCTGATGTCTTGGTCCTCTTGATGTCGGGAACATCTGTTTCGACATCATCATCAGAATCAGATGAGGAAATTTCTTTCCTCTTCTTGGAAGGGATTGCAACTTTGCTCCATTTGGATGTGGTAGGAGTGATTGGAGTGCTCTTCTTCTGTGCCATAGTTTTGATTCGTCCAGACCTCTTAATGGGGGTTTTTCCTTTTCGGCTTTGTAATCTTTCTGCAATGCCAGGTGCCAACTTGTTGGCAATGGGTTCCTCATCAGATTCTACTTCTTCTAGGTCAATGAGGTCACCTGGAGCAGGTTCTGGTGCCCGTGGTGCAGGGGTCTCCTCTGTGGCTTGATCCTCTTCCTCTGTTGAGTCCTCTTTACTGGATGAAGAGAGGACTTCAGCATTTGGGGTGGAAGATGTTGGAACATCTTTATCAGCATCAGGAACAGAAACATTTGGGGTGGAAGATGTTGGAACATCTTCATCAACATCAGGGACAGAAACATTTGGGGTGGAAGATGTTGGAACATCTTCATCAGCATCAGGGACAGAAGCATCTTTCAGAATGCTACTCACAATACTGCGGATTTTCTTGTCCATCTCCGTGTCTACTTCCCTAGGACTTGTTGCAAGGCTAGGGTTTTCAGAAATCTTCACTCCCTGTTGTCTTCTGGGAGCCAGTTTCTCAGGAGCAGGGGCTTGACCAGGAATCATTTGTATGGGTTGGATATGGAATTCAGGTTGTTCCTGGTTTGATGGTGCTTTGGTGGATGATGGAGATGATGGTACAGAGGGTGAGCCAGGAGCTGAAGTTTCTTTTGGTGAGGTAGCCATGGAGAAGCAGAGTCTTTGGAATGGTTTCGTAAATCTCTGAGAGCTGTTAGGGAATGCTGAAAACGAGATTAACACTAAAATATGAGTTTGAATGAGGAATGTAGAGAGATGTGTGAAGCAACGGTCGAATTTGTTTTGGCCCAGTAGAGAACGCGCTATTAACGTTTGAGCACGTTCAGATATCAGTAATTTCTATAAATCCTCTAGCAGACAAATGCCCAGCTTGCCCCTCAGTTTTTCAAACTGATTTGCATCCAATGCCTTTGTGAAAATATCCGCTATTTGTTCCTCAGTGTCAACATGCTCCAGTGTGATAACTTTATCATCAACAAGATCTCTGATATAGTGATGTCTAATGTCAATGTGCTTGGTTCTGCTGTGTTGAACAGGATTTTTAGAAATATTAATAGCACTCAAGTTGTCACAGTACAATGTCATGACATCTTGTTCGACATTGTACTCCTTGAGCATCTGCTTCATCCAAACTAGTTGTGAACAGCTGCTTCCTGCTGCAATATACTCTGCTTCTGCAGTAGATAGGGACACACAGTTCTGCTTCTTGCTGAACCATGAAATAAGATTGTTGCCCAAATAGAAGCATCCACCAGAAGTGCTTTTTCTGTCATCTGCACTTCCAGCCCAATCGGCATCACAATACCCAACCAGCATTGAATCTGAACAATGACAGTACATAATCCCATAGTCACTGGTGCCATTTACATATTTCAGAATTCTCTTTACTTGATTCAAGTGACTTATCTTAGGATTGGCTTGATATCTTGCACAAACACCTACTGCATAGGTGATGTCAGGTCTGCTAGCTGTTAAATATAGTAAGCTCCCAATCATGCTTCTGTACAGACTTTGATCAACACTGGTGCCAGCTTCATCCTTTGATAGCTTCAAGTGAGTAGGTGCAGGTGTTCTTTTATGGCTGGCATTTTCCATCCCAAACTTCTTGACAATTTTCTTTGCATACTTGCTTTGTGAGAGGAATATGGAGTCTTCCATCTGCTTCACTTGGAGTCCCAGAAAATAAGTCAGCTCTCCAACAAGACTCATCTCAAATTCAGATTGCATCTGTTGGACAAAATGTCGAAGCATCTCATTCGACATCCCTCCAAACACAATGTCATCAACATATATCTGTGCTATCATCAAGTTTTCAGCATCTTGTTTGACAAATAGAGTCTTGTCAATTCCTCCCTTCCTATACCCTTGCTGAGTAAGGAATTCTGTTAGCCTTTCATACCAAGCTCTTGGAGCTTGCTTCAATCCATAGAGAGCCTTCTTGAGCCTGTATACATGATCTGGATGAGTTGGATCTACAAATCCCTTTGGCTGCTCCACATAGGCTTCTTCATTCAGGTATCCATTCAGAAACGCACTCTTCACATCCATCTGGTACAGCTTGAATTTGAGGATGCAAGCTACACCAAGTAACAATCTGATGGACTCAAGTCTAGCAACCGGGGCGAAAGTTTCATCAAAGTCTACACCTTCAATCTGAGTGTAGCCTTGAGCAACAAGTCTGGCCTTGTTTCTTGTTATAACACCTTCTTCATTGGTTTTGTTCTTGAAGATCCACTTGGTGCCAATCACATTAGTTCCCTCGGGTCTAGGAACTAGCTCCCAAACTTCATTCCTTTTGAATTGCTCCAATTCTTCTTGCATAGCATTGATCCAGAACTCATCAGTCAGTGCCTCTTTCACATTCTTGGGCTCAATTTTGGAGACAAAACATGAGTTGGAGACAATCTCAATCTCCCTTGATCTTGTAGTGACTCCTCTGTTTGGATCTCCTATAATCAGCTCCTTGGGGTGCATCTTCTGGATTCTAATGGAGGGTCTCTTGTCAGGTTGGTTGATGTTTGGTTCATCTGTAGCAAAATCAGAGTTTTCTGCATTTTCTGCACTTTTAGCTGTATCTGCTACATTGTCTCCCGATGTTCTGACATCTTCTTCGACATCCTTCTTTCTTGCTGGAGTTAGATCATCAACAACCACATTGATGGATTCCATCACAGTTCTGGTTCTGGAATTGAATACTCTATATGCTCTGCTGTTTGTAGAGTATCCCAGGAATATCCCTGCATCACTCTTGGGATCCATCTTTCTCCTTTGCTCTCTATCTGCCAAAATGTAACATGGACTTCCAAAGATGTGGAAGTGCTTGACAGTTGGCTTCCTCCCTTTCCAGATTTCATACAGTGTGGTTGGAGTCCCTCTTCTAAGTGTGACTCTGTTGTGGATGTAGCATGCTGTGTTCATGGCTTCAGCCCAGAGATTATAGGGAAGTTCTTTGGCATGAAGCATGACCCTAGCAGCTTCTTGCAAAGTCCTGTTTTTCCTTTCAACTATGCCATTTTGTTGTGGTGTAATGGCTGCAGAGAACTCATGAGTGATGCCTTCAGATGTGCAGTATTCAGTAAACTTGCTGTTTTCAAACTCTCTGCCATGGTCACTCCTGATTCTCTTGATGGCACAGTCTTTTTCTCTTTGAAGTCTTAGACTCAACTCCTTGAATACTTCAAATGTGTCTGATTTCTCTCTGATAAAGTTGACCCAGGTAAATCTGGAGAAATCATCCACAACAACATAGGCATACCTCTTTCCTCCAAGGCTTTCAACTTGCATAGGCCCCATCAAGTCCATGTGAAGTAGTTCCAGCACCCTGGAAGTGGTCTGATGTTGAAGCTTCTGGTGGGACATCTTGACTTGCTTTCCAATCTGACATTCACCACAGATTCTGCCTTCTTCTATTTTCAGATTGGGAATGCCTCTAACAGCACCTTTGTCAATAATTTTCTTCATGCCTCTTAAGTGCAGATGTCCAAATCTTTGATGCCATATTTTGACTTCATCTTCTTTGGAGAATAGACATGTGGAGGAGTAACTGGTTTCTTGAGGTGTCCATAGGTAACAGTTGTCCTTTGATCTGCTGCCCTTCATTAGGACTTCACTCTTCTCATTTGTCACCAAGCATTCTGACTTTGTGAAGTTTACATTGAATCCTTCATCACACAACTGACTGATGCTGATCAAGTTTGCAGTCAGTCCCTTCACCAGCAGTACTTTGTTCAGACTAGGAAGTCCATCATGGACTAGCTTTCCCATTCCAGTGATCTTTCCTTTAGAGCCATCTCCAAATGTCACATAGCTAGAGGAGCAAGGTTCAATGTTCACCAGGAATTCTTTAACTCCTGTCATGTGTCTGGAACAGCCGCTATCTAGGTACCAATCTTCCTTAGCTGATGCTCTAAGTGAAGTATGAACAACAAGACTAACAGTCTTGTGTTTTGGAACCCACATCATCTTCCTTCCACTGCTGCTACTTTGAGTTCCATGATGTGGATGGCCATGTAAATGATAGCAAAAGGGCTTTATGTGACCATACTTGCCACAGTAGTGACACCTCCACTTCTTTCTTTTGCTCCTTTTCTGCTGCGTTCCATGATGTCGAGACCGATGTTGTGACATCGTGGCTCCAGTGCTGTTTTTGGCAGGAACAAATTCTGTCATGGTTGTTCTGCCAGTAGATTTATGATTAAATCCAAGTCCTCTCTGGTTTCCAACATTCTTCCCAAGCTGTAGCACCTCATCAAGCAAATCTGAGCCTTTATTCAGCATCTTTATTGACTTTGTCATGCTTTCCAGTTTAGAGTTCAGAAAACCAATTTCTCCTTTAAGTTCAGAGATTTCCTCTTCATGTGCCTCCTTCTTAGCCTCCAGATTTGCAATGACCTTCTTTAGTTGTGCTTCTTGCTGAAGAATCTTCTCACTTTTGATGCATAGTTCTCTATAGGATATAGCAAGCTCATCAAAAGTGATTTCACTATCTGTATCACTTGAATCTTCAGCAGATTCAAATCTCCCAGTGAGTGCATTCACATCTCTGTCAGAATCACTTTCTTGTTCACTCTCTGTATCATCAGACCGACATACAGAAAGTCCTTTCCTCTGCTTCTTGAGATGAGTGGGACATTCAGCTTTGATGTGTCCATAGCCTTCACATCCATGGCATTGAATTCCTTTGCTGTGACTGGGCTTTTCATCTGACCTTTTCTGGTGTTCACTACCTTTCCTGATGTCGAAAGGGATGTTCCGGACATGTGGTTTCTGCCTCCTGTCCATTCTGTTCAGCACTTTGTTGAACTGTTTTCCAAGGAGCACAACTGCGTTAGTCAGACCTTCATCAGTATCCAGGTCATACTCATCTTCTTTTCCTTCATCATTGGACACGAACGCCAGATTTTTGCTCTTCTTTTCAGTCCTATCTGAGAGTCCTAGCTCAAAGGTTTGAAGGGAACCAATGAGTTCATCTACTCTCATGTTGCAAATGTCTTGGGCCTCCTCTATTGCAGTGACTTTCATGTCAAATCTCTTAGGCAAGGATCTGAGGATCTTTCTCACCAGCTTTTCATCTGTCATCCTTTCTCCCAAGGCAGTGCAAGCATTGGCAATTTCAAGAATGTTCATGTGGAAGTCATGAATACATTCTTCCTCCTTCATCTTCAGATTTTCGAATTTTGTAGCCAATAGTTGCAATCTGGACATCTTTACTTTGGAGGTTCCTTCATGAGTGGTTTTCAGGATCTCCCATGCATCCTTGGCCACTGTGCATGTGTTGATCAGTCTGAAGATATTCTTGTCAACTCCATTGAATAGGTCATTCAAGGCTTTGGAGTTTCCAAGTGCCAATTCGTCTTCTTCTTTTGTCCAGTCTTCTTCTGGCTTCAATCCATCAGTGGGCTTTCCTTCTGTGTCCAGCATCTTGGGATGTTCCCAGCCTTTGATGACAGCTTTCCAGGTTCTGCTATCCAGTGATTTGAGGAAGGCCACCATCCTTGCTTTCCAGTATTCATAGTTGGTTCCATCCAGAATTGGTGGTCTGTTCACTGGTCCTCCTTCTTTCTCCATGTTCATCAGAATTTATCTCCCTAGATCTCACTCAGTGATGTCGAGTGCCCGCTCTGATACCAATTGAAATTCTGATACCAATGCCAGATGTCGTACCGGATGTCACGACATCACGCTTCAGAACATGCAGATGATATTTGAGAGTATGAACAGATTAAACAAGTAAATAACACAAGAGAATTGTTAACCCAGTTCGGTGCAACGTCACCTACATCTGGGGGCTACCAAGCCAGGGAGGAAATCCACTAAAATAGTGTTAGTTCGAAGATCTAACAGCCACTGTTTACAACCTTCTCACCTAACCACTACCCGTGCAACCTCTACCTAAGAGCCACTCTTAGATATGAGAACCCCTCTCACTCCCTCTCAATCACTCTCCCGTGTTTACAATTAAATCAAAGACACACCAGAGATTGCTCTCTGAACAAAAGAGATCAACTCTACACACTCAGGTCCAACACTTGAAGTTAGGGTAACATCAAGGTGGCTCACAAAACACTCAAGTCCCAAAACTCACAAAATAACTTTTCAATCTCGGACTTGGTAGAAAACTCGTGCAGCCTTCATGTTTATATAGCAGTGTGCGTATCTGGGCTGTAACAACTTGTGCTGGATGAGATCTATCATTCTCCTGAAAAATCTGCACTTAAAGAACTAAAAGATAACGTTTGATCTTTTAGTTTTTATCTTTAATCTTTAATCCCTGAACGAACTATTCAAGTTTGTAATTCGAACTTTAATTATCTTTTAATTCGTTCCTAAAGATAGATCATCTAATCTGTTGCTAACTGCACAATAATCTGTTAAAGATATAACAGATTTATGTGTCCAGTATTTTCGGGCAGGATGTCCTGGACATTGTATCCGACATCGTGGATCCTGCAGCTTCAATTCTTCACTTGACTTTTATCTTGCCTTGTGCATTGTGCAGCAACTCCAGTATTTTCGGGCAGGATGTCCTGGACATTGTATCCGACATCGTGGATCCTGCAGCTTCAATTCTTCATTTGACATTTTATCTTGCCTTGTGCATTGTGCAGCCCGATCTGATTCCTTGACATCATGTGCAGCAACTCCAGCTTTCCTTCATTGTCTAAGTGCTTATGTTTTAACAAAATTTTAGCCAATCTTTTAAAGCTCAGTAAAGCTAAGCACTAACACAAAAAATAATTTAGTTTCACCATATCGAATTGATGCATTCCTACAACAAAATATTTCTTTTCTAAAAACTGAAACTCCATATATTCACCACAACGAATTGATAACTTGTTGTATTGAGTGCATGTAAAAATTTGTTGATTCCCTTTATGTTACATAGTCTATATGGAGACGATAACTCTTATATTGACTTTTTTTCCTACAAATTTGACTAGGTTCACTTGCCTATTATGTCTGAAGCTCAACAAGAAACTGGTGCCGTTGCTGGGGACTTGTGTCTCAACATTTAGGCAATTGGAAAATTTTGTTTTCTTCTAGCTAGTTTAGATTACATTCTTTTAAAGTTATATTCCATTCGTTCTTTCATGCTTATTGATTATTGATACTCTAATTCAATTGATTATTTGTAAATTAACATATTTCTTAGATGTGTAGCTTATTACATGCGTAGGTCCTATACATTAAGAAGTAACACATTCAAGAAACAATTGATTTATGATTTAGAAATTGAAAAGACACTCAAGAAGAATAAGAGTAGAAAGAAGAGGCAATGAAACTACCAAACCTACAAAAATCAAGGCTATAGACTTCATCCAAGCATAAGTCAAGAGCAAGAGGGTAGTTCCAATGCCATTCCAAGGCAAAACCTCTATGAG
Source organism: Glycine max (assembly GCF_000004515.6). Taxonomy (NCBI): domain Eukaryota; kingdom Viridiplantae; phylum Streptophyta; class Magnoliopsida; order Fabales; family Fabaceae; genus Glycine; species Glycine max. The sequence goes on from NC_038254.2 coordinate 19,976,622, forward strand.
AAGACAAGCAAGCTAGAGGAAACCCTCACACAATTCATGAAAGTATCTCTTTCCAACCATAGAAGTATTGAAGCCTCCATTAGGAGTTTGGAGTTCCAAGTTGTCCAACTTGCCAACCAATTGGCCGAGAGGAACTCTAAAAATTTCTTAGCAAACACTGAAGAAAATCTAAAAAGTTCTAAGATAGAAAGAGATCCTTAACTATGATGCTATCTCTATCAATAATATGTTGGGCTCAATTTTAAAGCTAAAAAAAGGCCAATAATCTGGTTATGAATAATGGCTTAACAAGGAGAAAAGCTCAAACAAGGAGCAAAAGGCAATGATTACTGAGATGGAAGAGCTCTAATGCCTCCCTAACAGGCATCTTAAGGATGGGGGGAGGGAGGGCAGCCAAGAGACTTCACAAAGTAGACATGACTAGCTTAGCTCAGTTTTGGACTGCTTTCATGCTAGACAATATTATCCCTAACTCCCACAAGTAAGATATTCCTATGAAAAGAGCTCATTTCCTCTATGCCATCAAGGACCTTTCTATTGCCATTGGCCAAACTATTTCTCATGACATATTCATAATGGTTAGGAAGAAGGGTTCTCCACTTGGCCTTCCATGTCTCATCATTGCCCTTTGTGCTAGAAGAGGTATAGACATCACCAGAGATTTTGCCTAGCCATATATAGATCTAAAACCTACCACGGATGCCCATTATATATTGAAAACCTTTTGGCAAGTTGGTGATGAATCTTTGCCTGCTCCACCTACTCCTCCTCCCAAACTCTGAGCATCAATGAAAGGATGGAGAAGATGCATGATGAGATGACCAAGAAGATGGAAGCTAATTACAGAGGCCAACTTCTCATATTTGAGACTTTGAGGGGCATAACAGCTCATTCTGCTCCTGCTTTTCCTTTTCCATCATAGAAGGCTTTGGTGGTTGCCATTGCTTGGCCTGACCTCTCTGGGGACCAAGGTGTTTGATAATTTCCAAATAAAATTTAATTTCAGGTATGGTTTGAGACAAATATCTAGCATTTTTTATACATTAAGCCTTGTTTTAACTCAAAAATTAGGATAGATTAGGGATTATCACTTAGGAACTTTGTTTTGTTAGTTTTAGGTCTCTTTGATGTTTTTGAGGGAGTTTTTTTTACAGGAAATTAAGTCAAAAAGATAATTGGAGTTCTGCTCGCTTAAGTGTGGCTTGCTATGAACTTAAGCAAGCCAAGACAAAATCAATTGAAGGAGACATTGACTGGCCTCGCTTAAGCACAACTATTGAGTGAGAGGAATTTAGAAGATTTATGAAGTTAAGCTCGCTTAAGAGTGACATGCTATGTGCTTAAGCAAGCTAAGTCAGTGAGCAACTTTGGATTCACTAGAGGTCCTTACTTAAACCCAATCCTTAAGGTGCTTAAGTGAGGTAATCAAGCCAATAAAGGAACACAAAGACCTCGCTTTAGTGTGACATTTGATGCACTTAAGTGAGGAGAGTGAGAAGCTAAATAATTTAAGAATAGAAGGCCCCGCTTAAGCGAGATTTTTCTTACGCTTAAGCGATGAGGTTGTCATAAGTCCAAGCCCATATCAAAATATAAAAAGACCTTAGGTCTAATTGAAGAGACATCTTGGTGCATTGAACAACAACTTTATGAGAGAAAACAAAATCATTCTTAGGGCTCTTAGCTAAGATTGATTAGATGTTTGTACATTTGAATTTGGCCATTGTAATCAAGCTATAATCATTTAATCTCCTCATATGTTGGGGTTGGAAATGTTAAACATAATTTCATGTAATACTTTTTCTTAATATAGTTATTCAGATTTATTATTATTATTTTTCTCTTAATGCTTGTTTTAGATTGGTCACCTATTATTTGATCTTAGGAATCAATAGTTTAGTCGATAGACATTTGTTTGACTCTTTAACTGAGAAGAGTACCTAATTGGGATTAATTCTAGACATAGGCTAATACCAATTAGGCTCCATTAATTCTTAAACGTTAATGTTGGTTGCTTAGTTTGATTTTCCAAAACATTGGGAGTTAATTTAAATAAATTAGACTTTTTCGCCTAAGACACTAGGGTTTAAATATAATTGCGCATTGGTGATAAATTGCATAAATAATTGGATTGATTAAGATTATTGCATTGAAAAAGGGGCAAACCAAGTCCAACCTTGGTTGTTCAAACCATCAATTCTCACAAAAACACTATGATTCTTTCTTTAACTATTTTTTTTTATTTGCTTTTACTCTTACGCTTATTCTTTTATGCATTCCAATACAATCAATTGATAAATACTTTTACCAAACCTTAGTTTCTATGTCTTAATTGCCTAAATATACATTAGTTCTTTGGGAGACGACTTGGATGAAAGTCGTATTACTATTTCAAAACTTGGTTACACTTGACCACAATAAAAATCCTTAATAGTGTTCAAGGCCAAAGGGTTGAGCAAGCAGCCGTTGAGGAACCATCTGTTGCCACTTCTACCAGTGCAGAGAAGGAAGCACTCGAGTCTACACATACTGATCCTATACCTTCCACTGAGGCAACTAATGAAGCTGAAGTTGATGAAAGAATTAATGTCGATGATGATGTTGAGATTGGATATGATGATTCCAATAACATTACTGGGGGTGTTCTTCAAGAGAACAAAAATGGAGAAGAGTTGGCGATTGCTAAATGATCATATCTTCGCTCCTCTCTCTCTTCTTCACTTTCTCTCCCTTATCTCTTTCTCTCTCTAATCCTCTTTGATTCTAAACAATTTAATTTTGGTTTTAGTAATGTTTTGTAGAATTTGAATATTTTTATTTGTTTTGGAGATTTACAAGTTTTAAATATGTTTTTGTGTGTGTTCTAAGTTTTGATTTGGTTTATTCTGTTAATAATTTGCAATAGTGAGTGATGAATTTGGCATATCAAGGAACACTAATTAAGAAATGAATAAGTGTTCTTTCGCTACAATGAATCTAACACTTGTTGTAGCGAATTCATCAAAGTAAATTTGATAAAAATATACAAGGTTCGTCATGGCATGGCAAGACCAGATCTTGCTATAGAGAACCTCACTGTCAGAAAAAAAAATAGATAATTGCTAGTTCCTTTGCTTGGTTTGAAATGATTGAGCACATCACAAGACATGATGAATTGATAATTGTACTAATTCCATAGGGGCTTGTGTATGTTTGAACTTGGATGAATTAAATTGATTGGTGCATTTGGATGAGATTGGTTGTGTCACATTATTTGATGAAATTCATGAATATGCTCATATCTTGTGAGGTGTGAACCTACATAGTGAGTGAATGTGCTTCACCATTATTATGTTTACCATTGATTTTTTTTATTCCTATGTCATTAGAATGTCACATGAAGCATGAAAGCGATCAAGACATTTTGTTTCTTTTATTTTATCCTTTTAGCACAAATAAAAGTCAACCAAAAATATTATGATTTTAACCTTTGAACCATTTTTGAGACAAAAATACAAAAATATTTCCTTTTCAAACCTTTCAATAAAAGCCAATGAAAAAAAACCATTTCTTCCCTCATCCTAGTGATAAGAGAGAAATCTTTCAAAATAAAGTTTTGACATAAGTTTGGGGTGGTTTCATCTCATGGAAAGGTTGCCATAAAATCAAAATTGGCAAGTGTAGAAAAAAAAATAGAGACCATTTTTCTCTAAAATAAAAAAAATAAATAAAAGAGAGACAAAGTCTTTAAGAAACAAAACAAAAAGTACAAGTTAGAAATAAAATATCAAAAAGAGAAACTTGGTTGGGAAAACAATTGTAAAGGATAGGTGAATGCTTATGTCAAAACTTGCACATTTATTTCTCTTTTTGATCCTTGGATGATTTTGATTGTCTAGAAAAACAAACATTTGTTGTAAGCCCAACCAAGTTACAAGCCTTAAAAAACCTTAGTGATTCATGTTTTTATGTGATGTTTTTGATGAAAATTAGGATGAAAAACAAACTTGAGTTGGGGCATTTGAATGTGTGAATGAGTGAGAGTGATAACCTTGGCAAATCATGACTTGAGTGAAACACTTGTGAGGGGCCATGCAAAGTATTCAATTCTCACTCATAAGGTGTTTTACTTTTCATTATAAAAAATTTGCCTCCATGATTTTGATGAGTCCTTGTGAACATTCTTGCACATGTGATTCCCATGGTCATGTGGTGATGTATGTGCTTGATGATTCTAACCATTGTGTTTTTGTAAATATTTTCTTCACCCTTTGTTGAATTTTTTGTTGCTTGGGGACAAACAATTGTCTAAGTTTGGGGTATTTTGATAGTTGGTTTTCACACCTTATTTTGTGAGCAATTTTCTTAAACTTTTATTTAGAAATTTTGTTCATAATTCTGGTTTTTGTTAATAAAATGTATAAAGTGGTTGTATAAATTTAAAGAGATATTTTTTGTTGTTTTAATATAAATTTAGATGTTACAAGAGCAAATTTTGATCATCAAAGATTAAAGAGTTGTAGAAATTATCTCACCATAGCGAAATAGGACCCTTGATCAGCTGGAAATATGAAGATTCACTATAGTGAAGTTAAGCCTTGCCACAAAAATTCTACAAAGCTGAAGACCTTGGAGTTAATAGAAACTCGCCCCAGTGAGTCAACCTTTCACCCAAATGAATAAGGTCCAGAGGCATGAAGATCAAGTGTTGAGTCTTTAGTTCATAAGTATAATTTTGTTGCAGCCAATTATGCTTTCACTGCAAAGAAAATCCTCTGAAGCACAAAAATTTAAGGTAATCCCAGCTCTATTTAAAGAGCTTGTAACATCATTTGTAAAGACTTTTGGTTCATTTATGAATTATGAGATGCAAAATCTCTCTCTCTTTTCTTTCTTCCTCTATTATTGCTTTTTTGAGGTTCTATTTGGATCCTTCAAGATCCAAATGAGCTAAATTTCATAGTTGCTGAGTTATTGAAGTATAATTCAAGTTTGTCATCTTTGTATTCTAATCAATTCCAGTAGTTATTGTGATCCTATTTAATTTCTATGCTTAGATGCATGTTAGGAGTGGTCAACCTAGCTTTTAGGATTTCTAATTGTGTGGAAACAATTTCAAATCCTAGATCTAAATTGAAATTGTGCAAGACTTTAATGCCAGGAATGGATCAAATACTTGCATTTGTAGAGATTCATTGATCTAAATCTAAGTTTCTAGGTCTAAATCACCTAAGGAGTTAGGGATTTGGCATGAAACTCAATGATTAATTGCTAAGGAATTAGGATTAGTCATTGTAGTTTGAATCTTGGTTGCATTGAATTAGGAGACTAGTTAGGAATGAGTTTCATGAAGAATTCTATGGATTTCATTTAATCAACAGTTTAATCTGTTTGATTTCAATTTTCACTCCAAATTATGTCTGAAAACCAAAAATACTTTAGTTTTGCCATAGCCAATTAATGCCTCGCTATAGCAAAATATTTCTTTTCTAAAAACTAAAACTCTACACATTTGCCACAATGAATTGACATCTCTATGGATACAATAACTCTTATACTTACTATTTCTTTTTACAAATTAGATTAGGTTTACTTACCTGTTATGTTTGAAGCTCAACAATATAGATATATAGGATTGGTTATTTTTGTTGGATGGGACCAAGAATCTAGAAGGGGGATTAAATAGATTCTTTCAAAATCTTTACCAAATTGTTCTTAACATTGATTAAAAAGCAACCCTTTAAATCAATCAAAGTTTCCTCAAAAGATCTTTAGAAAAAAAGAAACTTTTATGATGACACTTTGAAATTGATTCCACTCCCAAGATGATTACAAACCACAGAGTTATAGAGAATAAGAGAATCACACAACAATATATAGTGGTTCAGTCCAATCTGAACCTACATCCAATTTGTTCTAAGTTCTCTTAGAACATCCACTATATAGAGAACACTATGCACACATAATTCTCTAATAGAAAACAAATCTTTCTCTTGAACCCTATAAGAAAAGATCCGGAATTGAAACCCTATCAATTCTTCAACTTCCCTAGTAATTGTTACGCAACCTACTCTACGACGGGAGGGTGAGGCAAAATGCAAAAGGCGCGTCTTCTCACGAAGAAAACACGTGGAGTCACCACCAACGTTTATTCGAGGAAAACATTAGAAAAACCAAAAAGAGGTCTGCAAATTTTGAAAAGAAGGGTTCGGGAGTTGTTTATGCATAAGGAAGGTATTAGCACCCCACACGCCCATCACAAGGGACAACAACCTTTAATCAAGTGTGCAAAAACGTGAATTCAATATTATTTATTTTCCCTTTTTATATATTTTTTTTATTTTTTGGGGCCGACAAGGGTGTTGCCCTTGCTCCTACGTATCCTCAGGTGCGATGAGGAATTTAGACCTACGTAGTTCTTTAAGTCTGAATGTTTGTGTATTAAATTGATTTTTATGTTTTTGAAAGATTCATTTTAATTGCGAAAAAAAGTTGTTTAAGGCGTTGGACCTTGAAACGATGTTTTAAATTCTGAAAAGCGGAGAGAATCATTAAGGCATTGGACCTTGAAATGATCTTTTAAATTTGAAAAGCGAAAAGAATCGTTAAGGCGTTGGACCTTGAAACGATCCCAAGTAATATTTGATAAAAAGAAAAGGTTATGAATTGGTTTTATCTTGGTTTTGTTTATTAACTTTCAACCTCTTTAAAGACGACTTTACAACACTAGTGATCAGTTAATATTGAACTTTACAAAGAAAATGAGATCACCGATGGTAGATGGAGGAATTGAATATGCACATAATAACAAGGGGGAAAGGCCAAACAAGGAAAATTAACCGATGGTCGCACGAAGAACACCGAACAAGGAATGATGTAGGGAATGATTGTGATCGCGATTCGGTAGCGCCTCAGCTTCGTTTTCTCTTATTTCTCTCTTCTCTCAATTCTTTCCACTTCTGAACCTTGGAGCCTTTTCTCAGCCTCCCTAGCATGCCTATTTATGGGAAAATGGACACTTGGGGCAAAGGCAGCTCGCCCAGGTGAGCCAGAGGCTAGGCTGGGCAAGCCAGAGGCTAGCCTAGGCGAGCTAGGGTCCAGGAAAACCAAGGAAAAGGCCCTTTTGCCCACTTTTTTTTGTTATTTTCTGCATTCATGATCAAAACACTAAATGATCATCTGTTTCGCACTGTAACTTGCGTTCAACACCATAAGTCGACTAGCAAGGATCAAAAGATCAACGAATGATAGTCCCCAGACGAAATTAGGGTATGACAATTGTAACCAAGAACAACACTCTAAAAAGATTAAAAGATAAGGATCGAATACACCAAGAACAACACTAGTTGATTAGTACATGATTGTAAAATGAGTGATTCTTTGATGAACTTCAATCTTTAGATGTATTTCAGTATCATTCTTCTTTAAGACTCTATTGAAATGTTTTTCACAAATTCTAAATGAATCAAAAGTCTGTTTAAAAAGAAAACACATAGTGGATTTATAAATTTCGATAGTCAAAATAGATATAATCGATTATAAAAATAGGTAATTTTTCAAAATCCCTTTTTTTCTGCAATTCTAGAAACTGATTAATCGATTATTAGAAAGGGTAATCAATTAATTTGTTTCAATCTAAGAATATCAGTTCCTTCTATGCTGACTGGATAATCGATTATCATGTCTGGTAATTAATTATAGATTCAAATAGAGAACTTCTCTTTCTTTATAGGAGTTGGGTAATCGATTATCAAATAAAGTGTAATCAATTATCCTAAGCTGCAGAACCTTCCTTCTTTTGAAACTGGTTTGGGCAGTCAATTACCAAATGAGACAATCGATTAATTTGATATTGCTAGCCAAATTTAAGGTAGTAGTGAGTTCTTAAGAAACTTAGAGACAAAGAAATGTTCATCTAATTCACAACTAATCAAACACTAAGCATGTAAAAGATAAAAAAAATAAAGCACACACATGCCTAGACTAAAAATAATCAATACAAATGCCTCATTTATCAAAATGTGTTAGGCATTGTAAAATTATCAAACCAAAACTAAACTAGGGGCTTCATGCTCTTCAAACTTTGTTCTAACAATCTCCCCCTTTTTGGTTTTGATAATGCCAAATCCATATGATGAGTATTGATGTTTTCCTTCCATAGTACATGTTCTAACACATGTTCCACAAACACGATAGTAGCATCTTTTCAATTCAAGTTAAGTTTAATTTCAATCGGCCATCAAAATCATCAATTTTTCTCAAAGAACATCAAATCCCCCCCCCTTTTGGCATCACAAAGCCAAAAAGAGTGTGTATCAGAGAGAATAAAATCAATAACAGTTCAAGATATGGCAAATAGAGAAAAGAAAGATATCATATCATTAATTGAAATGCAATTACAAATGATTTTTTTTAAAAAAAATATAGTAACATAGTCAAAATACAAAAACAAACAGAGAAAAAAATCAAGCTTATAATATATGCTTATGAGTTGTGAGGTTAATTATCTTAAGGCTCTAAGGGAATCCTAAAGGATAACCAAAGATCAAATATCATCCACATGTGATGCTCCCATAGCATTTAGCCTTTCTAAGATAGACTTAAAACACTCCTTAAGCTCAACATAGTCTTCTTTGTGTATCCTCATGAGCTCATCCATCTTTGCTAACATCATCTTCTCAAAAGGGCTCATGGGCTTCTCTTCAGTTTCTTCTTGTTCTGTTTGATCTTCTCTGCTCTTCTCCATCCATCCAATCCCAACTTCTTCAGACTTGATGTACCTCATCTACTTCAAGACTTTTGTTTTCACTTTAAATTTTTCCTCAACAAAACCAAAGACTTCCTCTTGGGTATCAACACTAAAATAGTCAAGAATCCCGAAGATCATAACTGAATAAGGACATCTGAAAGAGCTAATCCTTTTTGTCTTTAACATGATATCGTTAATAATGTTGACCCAGTTGATCTTTAGCTTCCCTTGCATAAGACTAATAAGGAGAAGATCCTCCTCATTCAACTAAGCATGATTGCTCCCCCTTGGAGTAATAGTCTGAGTAGTCACATAGGCCAAAAGTCTATGCTCAAGCATCAGTGGTCCATTACCAAAACGTTCTTTTCCCTTAGATTTTGTAACAACAACAACATAGGTAGAAGGATTCTTCCTCATGGACTTGTACTTATCAACCTTGTTGAAAGCAAATCCAGCTTTCTTGAGACCCAGCTGGTTCGCCATAACTCCTTCTAATAATAACCCAACAATGTCAAACCAAACCTCTGGTGTCATCACAATCTGTTGCCCTTTCACTTCAGCACACAAGAACCCAATATCACCATGAATATGAGCTGTAGTATAGAAAAATTTTACCAGGTCTATGTAATAGGTGCCTTTCATCTCCACCAATTTCTTCAACTTGTGATACTCAAAGCAAAGCCTCCACTTCTGAGCCACGCCAAACTGACATACTTCGGTTGAATCATCTCCTTTTTCACATAATTGAACTTGTACAAAGCCTTGTAGTGTTCTTTTGAAAACCAAGGAGTTGCCTTTGGTTTACTAAAGGACCATCCTTTGTTGGTTCCTTCTTCTTTTTCGTTCTGGGGATAATGGGTCTATGCCTAATGCTCTTTATCCTCTTGTTTTTCTTCTTTGCCACTAAGAGAGGTTAAGGATGAAGGTAGAAAGAGAGGTTTAAGTGTTTCAAAAGTTGAAAGGTTAACAAGGATAGTTTTTGAGGTTTCAAAAAGATGTTTGAGATAAATGTGAGAGGTTTCTAGGTCTAGGCAAGCTTTAAAAGGACAAGGGAGGCATCTTTTCAATTATTGAAAACATTTTATATTCTCGATAATCGATTGCCTGAAGTGGTAATCGATTATAGGTTCAGATAGAGAGTAAGACTTTCTGTCTTCACTAAAATAATCGATTGCCCAAGTTGATAATCGATTACAGGTTTAACCAAAGAGCTTAGATATCTGCCTTAGCTCAAAATAATTGATTACATGATATGCTAATTGATTATCATGCATGCTAAAACACAATTTTCCAAAATTAAACATGCTAAAGTGATTTTTATGAATGTTAATTGTTCAAGAATACAAATCACATGTACAAAAAACCAATCAAACAAATGTAAATGCATGTGTACATGAATGAATACTCCCTAATTGGCTTAAGATTAGACTCACTTAGAATGCCATGTTCATTATGAAGATGGAAGAACGTATCCCTTGCTAAAGGTTTAGTGAAGATATCAGCTAGTTGTGAGTCTATATCAACAAACTCTATATCATAATCACCCTTGTGAATATGATCCTTAATGAAATGATGCCTAATCTCTATATGCTTTGTCCTAGAATGCATGATAGGATTTTTGGTGAGACTAATGGAACTAGTGTTATTGCATCTTAAAGGAATGTGTTCTAAACGCAATCCAAAATCAAAAAGGTGTTGTTTAAGCCACAAAATTTGTGCACAATAACTCCTTGCAACAATGTAGTCAGCCTCAACAGTAGATAAGGCAACACATGCTTGCTTCTTGCTATTCCAAGATACTAGGCTATGTCCTAATAAGTGACAAGTACCACTTGTTCTCTTCCTATCTAGTATGCATCCAACAAAGTCAGAATCTAAGTATTCCACTAGAGAGATCTCAACACCTTTAGGGTACCACAAGCCAACATCTAAGGTTCCTCTAAGATACTTCATAACTGTCTTAACTATTGAGAAATGAGGCTCTTTAGGACATGATTGATAACGAGCACACATGCAAGCACATGCCAATTCTACTAGCAGTCAAATAGAGTAAAGAACCAATGATACCTCTGTACTTTGTTTGGTTAATGAGTTTCCCTTTTTCATATGCACTTATGTAGCAATTTGTAGCTGTAGGAGTTGCAGCCTCCTTGCTTTTATCCATATCAAACTTCTTGAGCAGTTCCTTGCAATACTTGGTTTGATGGAGAAAAGTTCTATGGTTCATTTGTTTCACTTGAAGACCATGGAAATATTTTAGCTCTCCCTTCATTTGTATTTCAAACTCCCTCTGCATCTTATGTGTAACATCTCACAAAGAAATTTATTAGTGGAGCCAAATATGATGTCATCTACATAAACCTACACAAGCAAAATGTCATGAGAGGATTTCTTAATAAAAAATGTCTTATCAACTTGTCCTCTTCCGAATTATTGACCAAGGAGAAAGTTGCTAAGTCTCTCATACCATTGTCTTGGTGCTTGTTTAAGTCCATAAAGAGCTTTCTTAAGCTTATACATATGAGTAGGATTTTTATGATCCTCAAAACTGGGAGGTTGAGAAACATAGAATTCCTCTTCAATGTATATGTTTATAAAAACAATCTTCACATCCATTTGGTACAATTTAAAGTCCATAATACAAGCAAATGCAAGCAACAATCTCACAACTTCCAATCTAGCTATCAGAGCATAGGTTTCACCAAAGTCTATATCCTATTATTGGTTATAACCTTTGCCTACTAGCCTTGCTTTGTTCCTAGTTATAAATCCATGTTCATCTAACTTATTTTTGAAAACCCATTTTGTACCTATAATGTCTGTCTCGCTAGGCCTAGGTACTAGTTCCCAAACTTCATTTCTTTTAAACTAATTAAGTTCATCATGCATAGCCATAACCCAATGCTCATCAACAAGCGCCTCTTCGATAGTTGAAGGTTCTATCATAGACACAAATGCATAAAATTCACAAAACAGATTGAGTGAGTGCTGAGTAGAAACTCCCTTTGCAATATCACCTATAATTTTGTCAATAGAAAGATCCTTAGGTTCTTTCCACTCCTTAGGAAGACTGTTGTGTTGTAGTGAGTGCCCTTAAAAAGGGTTATTGTTCACTACCTTTTCACTTGTAAGGTAGGATTCTTTAGGACTTCCTACATCATCATCATCATATAGAGGTATTTTTCCCAATCTTTGGGAGGTTAGATTCATCAAAATCTACATGCATAAACTCTTTTATTCTTAGTGTATGTTTATTAAAGACTTGATATGCTTTGTTATTTGTAGAATAACCCAAGAATAGACCTTCATTAGCCTTTGAATCAAACTTCTCAATTAAATCCTTACCATTATTTAAAATAAAACACTTATTGCCACAAAGTTTGAGATGTGACACATTTGGTTTTCTACCCTTGTATATCTCATAAGGGGTTAATTTCATAATGGGTCTAATCATTACCCTATTAAGTACATAGCAAGTTATGCTAATGGCATCAACCCAAAAATATTTAGGCAAATTATACTCGTTAAGCATGGTCCTTGCTAGTTCCTTAATGGACCTTTTTTTTGTTAGAGATAGGGGAGCAACATGAGCAACGTGAAGGCTAAAGCTTGAAGCTTGGAGAAAATTTTAGAGATGTTGTTTCTTTTACATGCGTAACTCCTTCGAGTGACATTTGTATTGGTTGTTATATTGAATGTTGCATCTTATTCCATATCATATCTTTTTTGCACCATGCATCATCATGAGTGAGTGAGAAGAAAGTTTCTAAAGTTAGAAAATTTCTTCAAAAGGAAAAACTCTCTGTTTTAATCGATTACAACCTTATCATAATCAATTACATAGTTGTCTTAAGTTTGCAGAGTTATGTCTCATATCGGTTTAATTGACTACGCAATTTTTTTTGAGACAATAACTAATTTATTCAATAGTCTTTGCTTTAATTTATTACCATGTGATATAATCAATTACTTCTCTTTCTATAAGTGTTTCAGAAGTGAACAGGAACAGTCTAATCGATTACTTCGAGTATCTAATCGATTACATTGTTCTTGAGCCGTTTCCAAGTTTTGGGAAGAACACTTTAATCGATTAAAAAGATAATCTAATCGATTACTTCATTGAGTTAATCGGTTATCTTGTAGATTTAATCAATTATAGGTAGTTATAACAATTTTCTCTATAAATAACCAGCTTGTGTTCTTTTCAAAGAACAATGAAATAAGCTTTTGCTAAAGCCAAGATCATGTGTTGTTATTAGTTAAAGAAAGAAGAGAAGAAAAGTGCTTGGAAACAGCAACTCGCAACTTCAAATCTCTTGGTTGTGAAGATCTTTGGCGATAAATAAGTTGTGTTAGTTCCTTGAGTACATGAAGCCACCCTATTTGGTCAAGCAAGGTTTTGTGGAAAGGACTGATCAGGTTGTGTCTATCTTTACTCTTGGTTTTTCATGTATGGTTTTACACATCTTTTGTTTGTGCATGAATCGCTGAAGGCATGCTAGATAGGTGTTTCTAGTTTGCGCTAAGGGTAGGTTTCTCTTAGGCTCTTATTCACAAAGGACCCTAGTGTTGGATGCCTAAGTCTTTTTTTCTAGGGTGGGAACTGTAGATTGCTTGTAAGGAATCTATATGCATAGTGAAAATTTAATTCGGGTTTCGGATTAGATAACTAGATTAGCTTCTCTAGTGATGGAGAGTGACCCAGTATAAAAAGGTTGTGTACGTATTCTCTTGATCTTATCTTTCTTTCTTATCTTTCTTTCTCATTCTAGTCTTGATCAGTTTTCTAAAGGTTCAAGAAAATATCTTTTTGAAAGAAAGGACTTTAACAAGGATTTTGTGTAAAGGGTGGATTAATTCAGTATTGATTGGGTTCGGTTTATGAGAGTTTTATGATACGATCTGTACAAAAGAAGTTTTTGTAACTTTGGTTTTAAAAGTTCGTTTTGTTTTTAAAACCAATTCACCCCCTCTTGGTTTGTGAGTACCATCATCTTTTTTATTTTTCCTCACCACAACCCCATTTTGTTGTGGTGTTCTTGGAGCAGAAAAGTTATGATTAATGCCATTTTGTTCACAAAACAACTCAAAGTCCTCATTTTGAAATTATCCACCATGGTCACTTCTCAAAATCTTAATTTTGAAATCCTTTTCATTTTGAATAAGCTTGGCAAGTTTTTTAAAAGCTTTAAAAGCGTTACTTTTAGAAGATATGAATAAAGTCCAGGTATATCTAGAGTAGTCATCTACAATAACCGAAGCATAATAATTTCCTCTAATACTTATGGTTCTAGAAGAACCAAAAAGATCTTAACGTAAAAGTTCAAGCACTCTCGAGGTAGAAACTGCATTTTTAGATTTGAAAGATACTCTATTTGTTTTCCCTTTTGACATGCATTACATAATCCATCCTTTTGAAATTTTAGCTTTGGGAGACCTTTAACTAATTCCTTATAGACTAGCTTATTTAGTTGATCCATGAGGATATGAGTTATTCTCCTATGCCAAAGCCAAGAGAGATCATCATTACTTCTTAAACAAGCCATGTTGAAGTGAGATGCACTTTCTACATTAAGCATATAGGTATTGCCAATACGGCTACCAACAAACTTAATATTGTTTGCAAATAGTTCAATTACAATGCAATGCTCTCAGTTAAAAATGATTTAAAATCCTTATCACATAGTTGTCTTATGCTTAACAAGTTATGTTTCAGCCCTTCAACATATTAGACGTTCTCCATGGAAATATTCCGAGAATTACCAATATTACCTACACCGAGAATCCTCCCTTTGTTGTTGTCACCATAAGTTACAAATCCTCCTTAGCTTTTAGAGACATGAACTTTGACTTGTCTCCTGTCATATGCCTTGAGCAGCCACTATCAAGATACCATAATTGTTTATCCGCTGCTAGGCACACCAACAAATAGATTTAGAAGGCATATTTAGGTACCCAAGTTGTGTTGGGTCCTTTTTGGTTAGTGACCTTGTTAGTTATCTTGGGAATCTACTTGTATTTCCCACTTGGAACTCCATACCTTTTTTATCATACACCTAAAAGAAGAATGTCTCTAATTCATACAATAATGACATATCATGAAGGGTGAGCTAGAAGCTTGTGTAAAGTTAAAAGAAATTTTTGTAAGCTTTCTACTTCTTGTTGTGTGTATTGTTGGATCAAGTGGCCTCGAAATAATTAAGAAGAGGGGGGGGGGTGAATTAATTATTAACGAACCTTTACTAATTAAAAATTTATCCTTCTTAATGTTACCAAAAGTAAAAGCAATAATTAAAGTGCATAGCGGAAATTAAAGAGTGTAGGGAAGAAGAAGACAAACACAAGAGTTTTATACTGGTTTGGCAATAACCCGTGCCTACATCCAGTCCCCAAGCGACCTGTGGTCCTTGAGATTTCTTTTCAACCTTGTAAAATCCTTTACAAGCAAAGATCCACAAGGGATGTACCCTCCCTTGTTCTCTTTGAACAACCTAGTGGATGTACCCTCCACTAGAACTAATCCACAAGAGATGTACCCTCTCTTGTTCTCAGTCACAATAACCCAAGTAGATGTACCCTCTACTTGTACCATAAAGGATGTACCCTCCAATGTGTTAAGACAAAGTTCTCAGGTGGTTAGTCCTTTGAAACTTTGTGAAGGGGGAAACAAAAGAATTCTCAGGCGGTTAGTCCTTTGAAATCTTTTGTTTTAGGGAAAGGGAAGAATCAAAAGAATTCTCAGACTGTGTCATTTTGAATTCTTTGACAAGGGAGAAGGGAGACACAAAAGAATTCAGGCGGTTAGTCCTGGGCAAATTCTTTTTGGCAAAGGGAGAAGTGAAAGAAAAAGATGAATAGCACACTTTTGTTTTCAAGGTTTGGAAAACCAGAAAACTTTAGAAAGCTTTTTGCAAAGGAAGAAGAAGAAGATGTTCAAAGAGATTCAAAGGTTGTAAAAGAATATGTGGAAAATTTGTTTGTAAAGATTGTAAGTGAGTCTCTTAAAATACAAGTCAAGGTCTTGCTTTTATAGACTCTTCAAATCTGGTCAAGAAAACCATTAGAAGAGTTATAACTTTTAGAAAAACCTGAAAACCATTGGAAGAGTTACATCTTTTGATTTTTGTTCAAAACTTGTCATTGGTAATCGATTACCAAATCATTGTAATTGATTACACAAAGTATTTTTGTGAAAGGATATGACTCTTCACAATTGAATTTGAATTTCAACGTTCAAACACACTGGTAATCGATTATCAAATCATTGTAATCGATTACACCATTTTGAAATCAATTGGAACGTTGTAAATTCAGTTGAAAGCTTTTTGAAAACAATCTTTGCTATTGGTAATCGATTACAATAAACTGGTAATCGATTACCAGAGTAAAAACTCTTTGGTAAAAGGTTTTGTGAAAAATTCATGTGCTATACAATGTTTTGAAAAAACTTTTTAGTACTTATCTTGATTGAGTCTTTTCTTGATTCTTGAATCTTCAACTTGATTATTCTTGATTCTTGAAACTTGAAATCAAATTTCTCTTGATACTTGAAGTGTTCTTGACTCAATCTTGAACTCATTTTTCTTGGGCTTTTTGTCATCATCTTTGTTATCATCAAAACTCCTTGAATCAATCTTGATTCATCATCATGAAGCTTGTTTCTACATGTATAAACCAATTCAACCTTTTCAATAGCATATTGTTGTTGTGCAAGTAATGCTTCCAAATTGTTTCTCCACATAGTGAACTTGGATAAAGGTTTTAGCAAGCATTCAACCTTTACTTCTAAAACATACATCCTTCACAAAGAAAGTGACATTAGTGGTGTTAGTGCAATTACAAGAAGAGTTGTTCTTTTCTTTTTCTAATTTTTTTTTTGCTTTTTCTTCCAACAACTCTTTTTGAATTTCCACTAGTTTATCCAGATGGAACCTCAATTTACATTAAAGAAGATTATTTGCAATGACCAACTTTTGTGCTTCTTGATGCATTTCATTGAAAACATCTAGTAGCTGATCATAGTTATCATCATCATCACTTTCAGCTTCATTGTTTGCCATCAAACACAAATTTTCTTCATCCTCTTCATTGTTGTCACTGGAAGTTGTTGATTAATCATCATCCCAAGCGATATATGCCTTCTTCTTTTTGAATGAATCCTTATTCTTCTTATCTCCTTGTTGCTTCTTTTGGTAGATGGGGTTGTCTACCTTAAAATAACATTTCTTTCCGTACTCGAAGCAAGTGTATCCATTGGAGGAAGATGGTTCTCCTTTCTTGAGATTCTTCTTAGGCTGAAAGGTTATGTTTTCATAGTCCTTTTTTTTCTTAAGGAATTTGTTGAACCTTTTCACAAGTTCAAATTTTCAGCATTGTCATCCTCATGTTCATCACTTCATGGAATGCTAGTCTTCAATGTCAAACCTCTATTTTTCTTATCTATAGCTTCTTCTCCAGCCATTCTTGTCAAGTCCATTTCATATTCCCTCTGCTGCCCAAATAATTCAGCATGTGTCATGGTGACAAGGTCTTTTGATTCAGAAATTGTTGTGACCTTTGGCTACCATGTTTTGTTGAGGGATTTCAGCACCTTGACATTGATCTCTTCTTATTCAAAAATCTTTCAAAGACCCTTGAGATGGTTTACAATATGTGTAAATCTTTTCTACACATCCTTTATAGTTTCCCCTTACTTCATGCTAAAGGTTTTGTACTCTTGGATAAGCGAATTCTTTCGAGCTCTCCTTATTTCTGATGTTCCTTCATGTGTGACTTGGATTAAATCCCACATCTCTTAGGCAATTGTGCATGCAGACACCCTAAAAAACTCATAAGAATTTAATGAGGAATGTATAATGTTCATTGCCTTGGAATCATATTCACCTTTTTTAATTTCTTCTTGTGACCAAGATTCGTAAGGTTTCTCTATAGTCTTGTTATCAACTACATGGGTTAGAATGGTATATCCATTAACCGTTGCTCTCTAAATGCCTTTATTAACAAACTTCGTGAATATTTTCATTTGAACCTTCCTAAAAGGGTAGTTCAAGCCACAAAAAAATGGTGGCCTGTTAATGGATACACCCTTAACGAATGGAAATTGATTCCCAACCATAATCTAAAACTGTTGACAAAATCTTTATTAACTTTCAAAACTCTAGCTCTGATACCAATTGTTGGATCAAGCCGAAAATCTAGAAGGGGGGTTGAATAGATTCTTTCAAAATCTTTACCAAATCGTTCTTAACACTAATTAAAAAACAACCCTTTAAATCAATCAAAGTTTCCTCAAAAGATCTTTAGAAAATAGAAACTTTTATGATGACCCTTTGAAATTGATTCCACTTCCAAGATGATTACAAAATACAAAGTTATAGAGAATAAGAGAATCACACAATAGTTTATACTAGTTCAGTCCAATCTGAACCTACATCTATTTTGTTCTAAGTCCTCTTAGAACATCCGCTATATAGAGAACACTATGCACACACAATTTTCTAATAGAAAACAAATATTTATCTTGAACCCTACAAGAAAAGATCCAGAATGGAAACCCTATCGATTCTTCAACATCCCTGGTAACTATAACCAAGAACAACACTCTAAGAAGATTAAAAGATAAGGATCGAATATACCTGAAATGTGTATCTCTTCGATCTTCAATATTTCTTCACAAGTTGATCAATACATGATTGTAAAATGAGTGATTCTTTGATGAACTTCAATCTTCAAACGTATTGCAATGCTATTCTTCTTTAAGACTCTTTTGAAATGTTTTTCACAAATCCTGAACGAATCAAGAGTTTGTTTAAAAAGAAAACACATAGGGGTATTTATAAATTTTGACAGTTAAAACAAATCTAATCGATTATAAAAACAGGTAATCCATTAATTCGTCAAAATCCATTTTTTCTACAATTCCAGAAACTGGTTAATCGATTATCAGAAAGGGTAATTGATTAATTTATTTCAATCTAAGAATACCAGTTCCTTTTGTGCTAACTGGATACTTGGTTATCATGTCTGGTAATCGATTATAGATTCGGACAGAAAACTTCTCTTGGAATTGAGATTTAGTACTTTTTATGTTCTAAATGACCAATTCAATTTTTAAAATATTAGTTAATGGAACTTTTATTTATAATTATAAAAATTGAAGTGCCTGTGCTTTTTTAAGTCAGTTGAAAGATAAGGATTAATCTCTAGAGGTACTAAGATTCATTAGGGTTGACATCTCACAACAAATATTTTTTCATGAGCATGAATTAGGGATTGAACCCATTTAAAAATATTACCATATCAATCACTAGAAGTTTTCTTCAATTCCACTTCATTATTTTTCTTAAGGCTTAATTATATTTTAAATTCCTCAAATTAGGGGTATGTTTTTTTTAGTTCTCCAAATAAAAAAAGTTATATTTCTAGTCCTTAAATTTGAAAAGCAATGTTTTTTAGTTTCTCCCCTCAAATAAATTTTTTTATGTTGTAGTCTCTCAAATTCTGGCGGACTAAAAAGAACATTTTTTTTAAAATTTAAGAGACCAAAAATTAAAAAAAATTATTTAAAGGACTATAAAAAAGTGATCCCTAATTTGATGAGGGACTAAAAAGAATTAAAATTTTTCCTAATAATGTTCTTGCCCCTATACATAATTCGCTCTTTAGTTTTTTTTAAAGAAACTAATTTCTAACTTATTTGATTAATTAAAAAGTTTATTTAGACAAAATGAAGTTGTTTGAAAACTGAGTTTATTTTACTATAGTTTGTAGCAATTTTTGAAATATTAATTTATGTAATGATTGAGTTCATAAGCTCTTAATTATTTTTTATTCTTCTAAACCATTTTTTTATTCTTGCTATCTTCTTAGAATTAATATTTTACCCTTCTCATGATTAGAAACTTTGAACACTTTCTTTCATTCTTATCAATTATCATTTCTTTATAATATAAAACCTTCAAAATTATACTATAAATTCATTTAGCAAAAAAAATTTAAAAAAACATTATTATGTTAACAAAAAAGTAATTAGCCAATGGTAAATTGGCAGCCAACAACAAATAGCTGACAAAAGTAGCTAATAGTACAATGACTACTTTAACTGACAAATGTGATTAGGGATAAAAATGTAGAAGCAATTGAGCAAATCCTATTATTTGAAATGTGTGAACCTTTGGTGGAAGATAGATGGGTGGAGGAATTGAGTGTGGTGAAGGAGGAAGTACTTTACTAGTAGGTTCTTGCAAAATAGCTCACTTGTGTTGAAGTTATCGGGGGTGTACTTCAAGAAAATCTCGGAGGAGGATAATGGGATATTCATAAGTGCACTTGAAGAACATGAGGTAAAGGAAGTGATTTGGGATTGCAATGGTGAAGTGCTTCTAGGGCCCAATGGATACAATTTCAAATTTATAAATGGCATTTGGAAGGTACTTAAGGAGGACATTCTTAGAACTTTTACAGAATTTCGTGAAAACATGGTATTACCTAGATGAGCAATCCATCCTTCATTGCTCTCATTCCAAAGGAGAATCCCCAACATTTAGGTGACTTTAGATCTATATCTTTGATAGGTTGCCTTTACATAATCATTGCCAAGTTGTTTCCCAAGCATTTAGGGGGAGGAGGGATGTGCTAGGGAAGGTCATTAATGTGAGACAATCTACTTTCTTGGGAGGTAGGAATATGGTTAATGGTATGGTAGTGGAAAAAAAATTATGGATGAGGCTAAGGCTAAGAAACAACCATGTTTTTTGATTTTGAAAAGGCATATGACTCGGTGAGATGAGAGTTCCTTTACTACATGTTGGAGATAATGGACTTTTTTCATAGATGGATAAGGTGGATGGAAAGGTGTATTGAATTTGTAACAATATCATTGTTTGTGAATGATACCCCTACAGAGGAGTTTGGGATGAAAAAGGGGTTGAGACAAGGGAATCTGTTAGCATCATTCTTATTTTTGGTGGTGGCAGAGAGGCTTACAGGGCTTAGGAGGGAAGTAGGGAGGAAATGGTTGTGATGTGAACCTAACAAGGCTTATAACTTTTGAACCCACAAGCACTTGAATTACACCAACCCAAAGAAAGCTAACAATCAGGTTTGGTGATCCACTCAAACCCTTGAGTACGAGAAACAAGGACCTTAAGTGTTGGAGACACCACAAGGATGATCAAGCCTTGATAAATCATAAAAATTCTAAAAAGAACAAAAGAGAAAAACTCTCACAAATCTGAATTGTTCATAATACTTGTTTCATTCAACTTAGTGTTGGATAAAATGATCTTTGGCTTTATAACTAGGCATTAAAACCCTATGCAACAACATGTTTACTGGACAAATGAAAAGGTGTTAATCAACTTGTTTATGTAATAGTTGAATAGATTTATTATCCTCGAGCTGAAAAGATTCATTATTAAACCAAAGTAAAGGAAAAGACATCTTGTTCAACTCTAAATTTGTCCAAAAATACATCAGTTGGCCATAAAAGCATTCCTTTAGCCCAAAATAACATAATTTCAACCAGCCCATGTATATTTGATAGCCTAAAGACCTCAATTTGATTGGTTTTGGCCCAAAACTCCTTCTACATCTCCATCCCTAGCCCTAATTAGTGTAAGCGTGTTTAAGCTCAAATTCAGATTGGACAGAATTATGGTTGGCCCAAAGGTCTTGAACAACCCCATTTAATGCTTCCTTGAATCTCTTGGTTATTGCTTTTATAATAGGCCCACTAGCAATTTGAAAAGGATCCCATAAGTTGCTTGAGTGTTTTTGTTCCAACACTTGATTCTCATCATCACATCTCTCCTCTAAAGTATTCATCCTTGAATCTTCACGTGCTTCATATGGTGATAAATTAACAAAATTGAATGTAGAACTAATATTGTACTCACTAGGAAAATCTATCTTGTATGCATCACCACTTATCCTTTCAAGTACTTGAAATGGTCCTTCTCCCCTTAGAGCCAATTTACATTTTCGTTGAGCTGGAAACCTATTTTTCCTCATGTGCACCCACACCCAATCATCTGCTTCAAAGATAACTCTCTTTCTTTCTTTGTTTGCATGGGATGCATATTGGTCATTTTTCTTTTGAATTTTTTTGTCTAAAACTTTAATGAAGCTTTTTCACCATTTCAATCTTTTTTTTCATCAAGGCTAGCTCTTTCATCTATAGGCAAAGGTATTAAATCCATAGGAGTTAGTGGATTAAAACCATACACAACTTTGAAAAAAAGAGAAACTAGTAGATGAATGGACACTCCTATTATATGCAAACTCAACAAATGGAAAACATTCTTCCCAATTCTTATAAACTCCATCCTATCCCACATCCCTTTATTTTTATTGTCTTCTTTTAGAATTCCAAATGGTTGCATACGAGATCACTTATTTGCAACGAAACTTTCTATGGGGAAGGAAAGAGGAAGAAAAGAAGATGGCATAGGTGAAGTGAAACTAATTTTGTTTGAGTAAGGACCAAGGCGGTTTAAGGATTAGAAATGTTAAGGTTTTTAATAAATCTCTTTTGGAGAAGTGGAGGTGGAGAATTTTGAAATAAAAGCTTATGGGTAATTGTGTTAGAATCTAGGTATGGGGTGTTAGTGGCAAGTATTAAAGAAGCTCAATGTAAAAAAAAGGGTCTTTCTGGTGGAAAGATATTGTGATTGCTTCTAAGGGTGGCAAGAAGGAAAGTTGGTTTGAGTATAAAAAAAAAGGTGGTTGGGGATAGGAAGGAAAATTTGTTTTAGGAAGATGTATGGTTGGTTGAGGAGAGCTTCAAAAATACATACTGGAATTTTATCTTTGTTTGAGCAAAAAAAACAAGGTTGTGTCTAATATGGGGTCTTGGGTGAATCGCAACTGGTGTTGGGAGTCTATATGGAGAAGAGAAAGCTTTATTTGTGAAGCAGAGATGATAAGTTGTTTGGGTCAATAGTTTGCAAATTTCAACCCTACAACAGAAGTGGAGGATTCATGGTCTTAGGAAGAAGATTAGCCTAAGGAGTACACAGTCAAGAATGCTTACCACATGTCACTAAACCATGATGAAGAGAAACATCAACACATTTTTTCGTGTCATGTGGAAGCTAAAAGCATAGTCTAAAGTCATGAATTTTATTTTGAGGGTATTTCTTGATAGGATTCCAACTTTGGTGAATTTGACACGTATAAATATTGAGAGGATTAATAGAGATTAGACCTTTTTGTTTTTATAATCAAGGTTTGGAATCTAAAAATCAACTATTCTTCTTATGTAGGATTTCCTACCAAGTTTGGTTACAATGTTATGAACAAATAGGAGGGCAAAATGTTATACCACAAGATAGTATGACCCACTTTTGGCAACATACATGGGCAGTCAAAGGTACAAGGAGAATAGGTGCTTGGTGGGTGGTTTAGGCTGCCACAGTATGGTCCACTTGGCTTCAAAGGAGCAACATTATATTTAACAATGAAACCTATGATGTCAACAACTATTTGACTTTATCAAGTATAGGTCTTGGGCTTGGTTCAAGTAAAAAAAGGGAATTTTCTCACCATCTTGTTATGAGTGGAAAATAGATCCACATTGGTCTTTAAAACAACTACTATAATGGAGCACAAGGAGTGTGACAAGATAAGGACTTGACATCAATATGCAAGTTGTGGAGGCTTCAGTTTTGGAGAGTGACTTACAAAGGAGGACTCTTGATATGATTTAAGTAATATAGCAACCAATGTCTTATTTGAGTAGGATTGTGTGCCTTTTGTTGTTGATGGTAACATGATTTACCGTCTTGTTTTTTGTTGGTTATTGTTATGATTGTCTTGTTTGGGTTTTATTCATGTAATTATGTATTCTTTCTTTTGGTGTTTGATTTTTTTTCACATCCTACACCATTAACTACCATGTTTATGCACACACACACACACACACACACACACACACACACACACTTACATATAGTTCGTTTTGGCCTTTTTAAAAAAGGATGTATGTGTTTTTAACATCTTACGCCACTAACTACCATGTTTATACACACACACAGGCATTAAACTAATCATTTATGCCTATTAAAAATAAATTCAAACTTTGGACAACAATCATCAAAAGTTGTATGTGTTTTTCATTTCATACGATTGTTCATTCATTGGTTAATTTGTTTCCTCTACTACTTTTGGAATCTTTTCTCTATGTTTCCTTTCTAATATTTCAAAATCCGTAGTTGCTTTTTGAATTTGAATTCATGACAGTTGGTGTGAATTGCATTTCCAAGAGCATATTCTTTGACAACTTTTATATAAATTGTTAGGAATGTTACTTCTAAAGACTATTTTCTACATAATGCTTCTTGTAGTTGCTTTCAAATACTATAGTGCTTATGTATCATTCTTCTCATCTTCTAGTTGCTTTGTTTGTATTAATACACTATGGTCTATGTGAATTCTTTCTTATAAACACTTATACTTTAGTTCTTAGCATATTGCTTCTAATATTGTATCTTCTGAATAATGCAAATATATTTATCTCATTCTTTGTTTGAATTGCATCTTCTAATGAAACTTTTGATCATACATAGATTTTGATCTTTCTTCTCTTTGGTCAAATCCATACTTTAATCATACACACCTTTTGGTCCCTCTACACTTTGACCTTCTAAAAGCAGGTTTGGTCTTCTATGCTTCTGATCAACTTTCTTTTATATATAGTTGCTTCTAATGAGTAGACTTTGTTTTTGGATGCTTACATACTTCATATTGATGCTTCTTAAGCTTGGTCTATTTTCTTTGTGATTCCTTCTGATGTATATCACCAAATTTTGTTCTTATAATCACATTTTCAAAGGAAAACATTAGTAGTTTAAGTTCAAAATACTTAGAATTTGCTTATTGGTAGTTTTTTATCATTAAATTTCATCTCAAAAGAAGTATGACTTCAACAATAAACACTTACCCATCTATCAAAGTCTTCAAATCCTTATGCCTTTCTTTAACCCTAAGGGAGTAGATTAATATTTAACACCATTCTAGTTAAGGTGAATAACAAGCAAGTACCAATGTTCCTTGAAATCGGGTATGAATTAGTCAACTTCACATTATATCATATTAATTGCAAGCTACAATATTAATTTTTTTAAGTAACTATACTACTAATTGCAAGCTATAATATTACTTATCCATGAATATAGAACAACTCTAGGGTGGTCAAGTTGGCTAAATGGAATTTGGTGGTCAAATTGGAAGTTATTGCCCATAACATGTTTTAGGTTATTTATATATTATGTAATGTCTTTTTCACCCTTTAATGAAAATATGGAATGACATTTGCACCCTTACTTTTAATTAGATGGTGGTATGAAATGAATTTAAATGTAAAGTGTTATGCATTGCACTTTGGAAACAAAAGTCTTATCTCTACTTTGAAGACTTAGTTGGCTTTGCTATGTTTGAATTCAGAAAGGTAGCAAAGACGATGTTTGTTAACTAGATGTTTATGTTGCGTAGATGGTGATGGCAGAAATTTGAGCTTGCAT
Organism: Glycine max; assembly: GCF_000004515.6. Classification (NCBI taxonomy): domain Eukaryota; kingdom Viridiplantae; phylum Streptophyta; class Magnoliopsida; order Fabales; family Fabaceae; genus Glycine; species Glycine max. The sequence continues at coordinate 20,001,870 of NC_038254.2, forward strand.
ATTGTTTTGAAATGGTTGTAGCTTTGGTCTATTGCTTCATACTTGTAAATGGGGGAACGATAAGAAACACCAGTCCAGAAGGTTTGTTTTTGTAGATATATACTTCATGAGTGAACACACCCTAAGTTATATACTATGAATTATTTTTTTTATCCAATATAATTTTATTTTATTTGGCCTCTAATAAAATAAAATTCTGATAAGATCTACTCATTTAATTCCACCCAATTAATTGTGAATTGATCTCTGCATATGCACTGTCTTCTATGTAATTACTCCCTTTGATAATGTACTTCCCGACATATTATAACATTCAAAGATACACTTCTTATCAAGGAAAACATTTAAAAGAGCCTTCAGCGGGAGGGCGACGCGTGACTCGCGGGAGCGTGTTCCAAGAGAGGAATACGCGCGGAGTCGCCACCAACGTTTATTTGAGGAAAACGTCGGAAAAATCGGAAAAGACGTGGTCTACAAGCTTTAAGTGAAAGGTTCGGGAGTTGTATTTACGCACGGAGAAGGTATTAGCACCCCACACGTCCGTCACAAGAGATGACAGCCTTTAATCAAATGTGCAAATATGACTTCAATTTATGTTATCTTCCCTTTTTACGTTCTTATGTCTTTTTTATGTTTTTTTTTTATATTTTTATCTTTTTGTGGTCGACAAGGGCGTTTTCCCTCAATTGTGATGAGAAAATCATACCTACGTAGTTCTTTTGTGAACAAAGCGTTTTGGTTAAGTTATTTCTTTATCCTTTTTTGCAAGATATATTTTTATTGAATGAAAGGTCATTTAAGGCATTGGACCATTTAGACAATCTTTCGATTCTTTTGAAAAGTGAGAAAACATTAAGGCATTGGACCATTAATGATTTCTTTTATTTTTGAAAGAGGTAACAAAGTTACATATCGATCTTAGGCTTTTTAGAAATCTACACTTAACCAATAAAAGCGGAAAAGACCATTTCAAGGCGTTGGACCTTTGAAAATGGCTTTTTTAGGCGATGATAAAAGTTTGGTTTATGAATTGATTTTAGCCTTAGTTTCACTTTGGTTATTAGTCGATTCGATTAAGAAAGAGAAATCCCAAAGAAAAACGTCCGATTGATTTTTTTGATTTATTTTACTAAAAGATATTTTTTATTATTATATTATTATTTTATCGCTTTTTGGTTTCCAACGTGGTTACGGCATGACCAAACGGTCGGATTTCATTTTAACAGAAATTAACGGATGTTACAATTCAAATGATCGGTGGAAATTTATTTTATTTTTTGATTAGGCGAGAAAATGACTTAAGTAAATGACTAAAGCACGTCAAAAGGGGGTACGAAAAGTAAATGAAATGAAAATAAAAGCACGCGAAACAAACGAGGACCACTAAGGGTACATAGAATGAATTGAAAAGTTCGATTTCGGGAACTTACCGATTGAAGACCGAAGAACAACGAAGAACGAACGAAGAACGTCGAAGAACGGTTGAAAATCTTTGCGAAATCACCCACGAAAACATTATTGAAGCGCCTCGGCTTGGATTTTCTTCATGGAAACAATTTTTTTCACTAATTTCAAGTGATCTCGAAATACCAAGAGGGCTGAACATTTTTCTCCTTCACTCCTCCCTCTATTTATAGAAAAATAGGGGAGGAGCTTGCCACCTAGCTCGCCCAGGCGAGCTAGGTTGCTTCCTCCAGAAGCAACCGCCTTCTGGAGGAACATCTTGGAAGGCCCAAGTGGGCTTGGTTGCTATTTGCACCCCCATTTTTACTAAGTACACCCCTTGCCTTTTTTGGTGATTCTTTTTTCGTAAAGTTACGGAAACTTACGAATTTCGTAACGATACTTGTTTTCTTTCCGTAATGTTGCGGAACCTTACGGATTACGTAATCATCCCTTTTTTGCCTTCCGGAACGTTACGAAACTTTACGGATTGCGCACTAACACTTCCTTTTAATTTCCGGCATGTCACGGAACTTCACGGAGTGTGCAACAACGCTTTTCTTTTGGCTTCCGGCATGTCTTGAAACTTCACAAATTGCCTAACGATGGGTGCCAAATACCTCGAAGTGGTCAAACGAGGGTCGCATCCCAACAACGGATGGTCCCCGGACGAAATTAGGGTATGACACTAGTGAATGAAAATGTTTAGGAGTTGAATGATTTTGTGTTATGTGGTTGGAAATAAGAGTTACTTGAATTTCAGGTTTTTTATATATAATAATGAATCATCTTCTTGTCTTGACACCATCCATATTGAAAGTAAAATATAGTAATTCTTATGATGGGTTTTTATGTAATATAGAAGGATTGACTTTACGGTTTTTTTTATTTGTTTTAAGGTATGGACTATATAGAAAAAGAGGCAAATGCAAAGGGTCTTAATTTAACAATTGATTTACTTTTCAATATAAGTTTGACTTTACGGTTTTTTTTTAATTGTTTTAAGGTATGATTTTCACTTCATTTTCTTACTCTATTCTCACTTGTAGTGCTGCTGTGTGGGCTGTTTTTATTGAATTTTTAACCTCAAAAATAATTTTGTTAGGTATGAAAATGTAGGGTAACACATATGGTATAGGAAAAACCGATTTTCAGAGTACCTAGAAAATCCAATTAAAGTTTAGGAATGAAATTTGGTGAACCTGGACAGCAAGGGAATTTTGAGTATTAGATTATTTAATTCAGTGATTTTAAGCTTAAAAGTGAACTTTGAACTTGGAAAAACCTTAGGGAAATAGTAAGAAGTGTTAAAATTGATTTATGGCAAAATTACAAGACAATAAATTTAGACCGATAAAATCACTAGAATTGAGCGCTTTGTATTTTGTATTTCTGAATAACATGATTGAGCATGCTCAACATTTATTTCTAAATTACTATTATTTTGAATGAATAAGACTCTGAGAGTGTAAACTATGACACTATTTATCTGTGGTGTGTGAGTTTTATTTTGGTCTGAAATCCTAAGATATCTACTGGATATGAGTAAGATCGGGAGAGTGTGAATTACGACAAATTATATCTACAATGTGTGAAATCTATATTCCGATATATATTGATTATCTTTTCTGTACACACTCTGGGTTGAGTCCAGGGGTGTTTGACCCTTGGCAAAATTTTTGCTATAATTTATGGATGATTGTATTTTAGTCATTATGTTGTTCATGAATAGACGTGTTCTTTTTATTACTTGAGAGATTGAGATTGATTTCTTGAGAGTAGTACATATGTTTGATCATTGCCTCAATTTCTTGTTGTGTGAATGTTTGATTATGTTTGTCATGCGCGACATGAGAGCTACGCACACGATGCGGTGGCAAGAGTGAAAGGATCGAAGGAAGAGTAAGGAATCGAAGGTTCTATGCCATTTGTGAATGGTGAGGTTGCATTGAGAAAGTGGATGATGGACATAGATACACTGGTGTGTAATGGGAAAAGAGGTTCAGAGGACCTAGGGAAATTAGTGAATGGTGACTGCACGACATTTGGTGCACTCATTTGGTGTGGTAAAGTTCACAGGCCTCACTTTGCTATTCCTGATTGGCTTTGAAAGTATACTTTTTGAGTTGGGAGTTGGGGATCGATGTACAATGTATCTATATGTGGCGATCACTCCCGACTAGCATCCACATAAAAATGTAAAACCATCATGACCTGGGAGGCTTAGTGGTAATAGTTGGGTCCTATTGTGAAATAAGTGGGATAGTTGTGCGCTTAGGATGCAAAAGTGTTGTTTTCTTAGACAACCACACATAGCGATTAAGTAAATTGTATACTATGATTTTGTTTGTTGTTTGAGGCATGGAGGCCTCACCCCTACAACCAATAACTTTTTAGGAGCAGGTCATGGACTCATGTGGATCAGTAGATATCGCTATAGTTATATGATGGAGGAAAAGGCATGCCTCCACGCACACTTTGGTTACATCTGGTGCCACTTTTTGTTGTTAGATGGGCCCCATATACCACCGATCACTATAGAGGCACACACTACGTATTGCATTCCTTTGATTGTATTCCTTGGCGCGACATTAACCATGTTATCACTTACCATGCCTACTTGGGATTTGAGCGGCCAAACAACCCATTGCGATTTGTGCGACACTTCTTTGGGCATGATGCAAATGGTAAGGCCACTAGATCTACCTTTTGTTAGGATACGACTTTTGAAGTCTATAAGGATGTGGGAGATTTTATCAATGATTATGATCTCACACCATCCAAGATCACTTTCTATCAAGGTGTCTATGGTGCAGAGATATCCAAGGGAGAAATGGTTTCGTCTGACGAGGAATAGGATTCCTCAGGAGATGAGAGTGACCCTTCTGAGGAATAGGTAGTTTGTGGGTCTTGGGTAGTGACTGCTCTGAGTGTAGGATTCCTTTTCCTTTTTTGATGTATATGTGAGGTGGAAAGATTTCTACACTCAATGTCATGAGATTTTGTTGTACTAATCCTTTTGGTGACACTGTGAAATATTTTAAGGGGCAATGAATATATTTTCTTTCTTGCAAATAGTAGTAATTATTTTAGTACATCTATGTTTAAATATTAAGGGCCAATAAGGCTCAATATGTATGATTATGTATTTCTTTCAGTTTATCATTATTTAATTTCATACAAGTAAATTCTTTATAAGTTGTACTTTATTATAGCATTGGTGAGGGTGGAAGAAAAATGACAATAACTTTCAAAATGACTTTTAAATGCAGAATGCATTTTGACAATACCATTTATTCATGAGCATTTTAATTATATGTGCATGCCTTAATCAAGCGCAATGTATATGTACATGTGTTCCTTCTTTTCCCAAAGAAAAAAAAACTTAAGATACTTTATCAATTTAGAAATATAAACTAAATTTAATGATGTGTATTCCACAAAATATATTATTTAAATGATTTTAAAGCAATATTTTAGAAAAAGTATTTGAGGTGTTACATAAGGGATTTAAGCCACCACCCTACCATGAAATTAGAGTCAAATATTCGAAGCAACAAGTTGAAAAGATTAATGAAACTTTGGAAGAACATGGACGCAGTTGGAAAACAACAAGATGCTATATAATGACGATGGATGAATAGATAGGAGAAGGAGGACTATAATCAAAATTTTGCGAAATAGTCTTAAGGGAACTGCCTTTTTGAAGACTATTGATGCTTTTGAAATATGTAAAACAACAGAAAAAATTGTCAAGATGATGGATGAAGTTGTTGAGGAGGTTAGGGAAGAGAATGCGGTCCAAATTGTATAAGATAATGCTGCAAATTACAAGGTAGCTAGAGATTTGTTGATGTAGAAGAGAAAGGACTTGTATTGGACACCTTATGAATTGGATTGCATTGATTTGATGTTGGAAGATTTTGAAAAGAAATTACCACTCCATCAAGAGACAATTGCTAGTGGTAAGAAAGAAGATCGCAACCTACATTTATGGAAGAACTACTTTTATTTGCTTATTGCATAATTTTACTAAGAGGGCATATTTGATAAGACCATCAACCACTCATTTTTCAACTTCCTATTTGACTCTGGGATGTTTGCATGACAACAAGTGATCACTTATTAGGATGTTCACATCCAAGGAGTGGCAATCTAGTCAATTTGTAAAGACTAGAGATGAAAAGCTTGTGAAAATTTTGATTTTAGATAAGGGATTTTGGAAAAATATTTTGCATTGCATGAGAGGTGTTTTCCCTCTAATGAAGGTGTTGCACGTGGTGGATTCAAACAACAAGTCAGCCATGGGATTCATTTAGGAAGAAACTAGCGTTTTGCCCGTGCCGATGCACGGGCTCATACTCCTATTTGAATATTAGCAACACATGAGCAAAGTTCAATAATGATGTTCATTTATATGATCATAATGTGGAGCTATGTTCAGAAAAAGTAACATAAAGTAAGAATTCAAACAAACCTAATGCTATTGTAGATTGTTGGATGGTGTTGTTGTAGTAATAAAAGAGAGGCTGCATAATAAAGAGAGATAAATGAGTTGATTAGATTTGTGGATATAGTTAGTGATCATTTAATAATCATAAGTACGGCAATGGTACTACATACACCAATATTCACCTGAAAAGTAGACATTTAAAATCAATATACTTTAGTGAAGGTGATATAATAACAAACATCCAACAATTGGTTTGGTTATGTGATGCTGCAACATAAAGAAATAAATGTATTATATATGGAAATTTTGTAAATTAAATAATGACATGTTGAAAATGATGTCAAAGGAAAATGTAGTAGGTTGAGAATGTAGGACTTGTAAGTATAACAATTTGGTAAGCATACTTGTTTATAAGTTTGCATGTACTTCTTTGTATACTACATTAATGGTAGTATTTTTTGCAATGCCTTGTTTATCATGAATAAGAATATGTAGTCCTTTTTTACTTTGCACTCGTGAAAGTGCAACATATAGTTGGCCATGACAAAATACTGGGTTTCGCAAATACAATCCAACATGTGCCAAAGATTGTCCTTGAGACTTGTTTATAGTAATATTTGAGATTTCTTAAATGTTAAATATTACTAATATTTAAGAATATATAAAAAAATTAACTTGTATATTTAAGCAAATAACAAATAACCATATAGTCTAGTAATATGGTTCAGATTACAAAGATGGAACATTGTCTGATAAGACTGGTTAATGGAATTACAATTCAAAGTACTATAATAGACACATAATATATTCACGAACAAACAATTATAAAAAAAAAACGTATGAGAGGTCTCATGACGTCAACATGGAAAGTAGTATGTTTGTCCTGTGAGTCATCCATATTTATTGTTAATCATATAATGATAATTTTTTCACTTCCCATAATAATCTTTTGCACCTCAGCAAACATTTAGTCTATTAATCCATATATATACTCTAATAATGTACTTAGTATATTAAGCACTAACCTTTTATAGTTTTCATGCGTCATCCATATTTATTGTTGATCAGTATAATGATAATCTTTTTCACTTCCCGTGCTATAAGAAATATTATAAATATTGTCGTATATTTATTGCGAGGCTATTACACTTCCCATAATTTTTTATATTTATTTTCTTTATTAGAGGTCCCATGACGTCAACATGGAAAGTAGTATGTTTGTCCCGTGAGTCATCCATATTTATTGTTGATCATATAATGATAATCTTTTTCAGTTCCCATGATAATCTTTTGCACCTTAGCAAACATTTAGTCTATTAATCCATATATATACTCTAATAATGTACTTAGTATATTAAGTGCTAACCTTTTACGGTTTCCGTGTGTCATCCATATTTATTGTTGATTAGTATATGATAATCTTTTTCACTTCCCGTGGTAGAAGAAATATTATGAATATTGCTGTATATTTACTGCGAGACTATGACACTTCCTGTAATCATTGATATTTATTTTCTTTATTAGAGGTTATGTAAAAAAATATTTGAAAGATTAAAAAGATAAACATAAAAAATACTATATAATATGTACCACCACAATTAAATTGTTCTTAGTAACGTATATTTATTTTATTAAATAATAAATATTTTCACACGAAGAAAAATGTTTAAAAATACTTACAGTTACTGTTAATATAAAAAATAATAATTATATGTATCATAATCATTATCTTTTGCACTTCCCCATTTATGAGTAGACAGGTAGTATTTTGGCATTGGGAAATGGCACCTCAGCAAACATTTAGTCTATTAATCCATATATCTACTCTAATAATGTACTTAGTATATTAAGCGCTAGCCTTTTACACTTGTTGTGCGTCATCCATATTTATTGTTGATCAGTATAATGATAATCTCTTTTTCACTTCCAGAGCTAGAAGAAATATTATGAATATTGTTGTATATTTATTGCTAGGCTATTACACTTCTCGTAATCATTGATATTTATTTTCTTTCTTAGAGGCTATGTAAAAAATATTTGAAAGATTAAAAAGATAAACATAAAAATATACGAAAAGTCAATAAATCTTGTAATAACATATACCATAAGTGAAAAAATCATAAATCTTAATAACATATATTCTTTATCATGTCTATTGTCTTTACTATCTTTCTTTTTAAATCTCTATACTCATGCATTCAAAGAATAGTGCATGTCACGATTTTTCTAGTATTGACGGAGGTCATGAAATTAATCTATGCACATTATTGTTTTTATCATGTTTTTATTATGATATACTGATTTAATTTGAAATGAAAATTAACAAAAATACGAATAAAATATGTTTATTAATTAAACATTAATAAATTGACAATGATTATGCCAAAAACAAATACAAAATTGAAACTGGTTTTAATAATATGTTAAAGTTGATAGTGTAATATTTAAAATTGATTATTAATTATCTATTAATTAGAAATAAGTCAACATCTAAATTATATTTATTTCCATATCCTAACAGAATACTAAAAAATTGAAGTGAAAGCTCAACAAACACATAACACTTTGGGTGGCAATTCCTTTATTTTTTCATACGTGCGACAGCTTCTTTGTCAACCAATCCAAACAGCCCAAGAAACATTCATTCAAGGGAAACTGAAGCAAATTAAACACAAAAGATAAAAATAATAATAAATGCGGATTGACATTGACGATTTTCAAAGCGAGATTCATTGGAAAATGAAGCAACGAAAACGCAAAAGACATCAAATAATCTCCAAATGAAACAAAGAAAAAGCAAAAGGCATAAAACAATAAATACACATTGACATTGACATTGACGAGAGCGACTCAATAAATGTTGTTGGAGAGATAAATTCATAGGTAAGCGTGCATGGTAAAGAAAGGACAAAAGCCATAAATGCAACGTGACAATAAATGCAATTATGGTTCTTAGAAACATCCATCAATGGGAAAATGAAGCACATTTAATGCAAAAGAAAAATATAATAAATGTTGCTTGGAAAAAGAAGCAATGAAAACTTAAAAGGCAAAAAAAAAATTGGAAAATGAATAAAAAAATCACAAAAGGCAGAGAACAATAAATGTAAGTTGACAACGCTTGCCTAGGCCTTGTTTGTAGAAGGATAGTTGATAGTTGATTAATCCAATTGCTTCAAGGTTACTTGCTTATTTCAATTATCTTTAGATGTTCTAGTCTGATATAGTTGCTCCAGGAGTTAACATTCTAGTTGTTTGGTCTCCAATTTCTTCCATCAACACCTTAAACTAACCATAACAATACACAACATCAACAATACTTCAGCATAACCGATTGGGAAGCACAAAGATTTAAAAAGACATTTTGAAGACAAAAAATCTTCTGCATAAGTGATATGTGTACCATGAACAAATATGAAAAAAATTAATGAACAAATATGAAAAAAATAAACGAAAGCATACAAAGGTCAGCAGAGAAGATGCGAGAAGATGCGAGGTACATAAAACCACTTAAATAAAAATCGCACAGAGAAGGTAACACATATATACCCACACTACCAAAATCGCACCAACAACATGATAGAAGTGTATTTTTAATTAGTTCATAGAGCTATAAATCATGTAAGAAATTTAGAGTACACTCATAATTTTATAATTTTATTTTTCTTAAATTAAATAAAAGACACGTTATCAATATTTTTTTACCTTTTTTTGTATCATACAATATGTGCACATTTTTAATCATAAAAAAATATGGATGAGAATGGACACTTAATCATGACTTCTTGTTACCCCAAAAACGAAAATGAAGAAAATTAAGAAAAACATCAATAAATAATTGTAGCTTTGGTGTGTTTATGAATAGCTACTCATGGAGTTAAACCATAAAGTAAAGAAACAAAGAAAAAAACATATACTCATGGAGTTTGAGATAAAAATTGCAGTTTTGGTGTGTTTATGAACCGCTACTCATCGAGTTAAACCGTAAAGTAAAGAAATAAAGAAAACAAACCTGCACTCATGGAGTTTTGTGATAAAAATCGCAGCTTTGGTGTGTGTATCAATAACTACTCATCGAGTTAAACCGTAAAGTAAAGAAACAAAGAAAACAAACATGTACTCATGGAGTTTTGTGATAAAAATCGTAGCTTTGGTGTTTTTATCAAGAACTGCTCATGGAGTTAAACCGTAAAGTAAAGAAACAAAGAAAAAAAAAACCTGTACTCATGGAGTTTGAGATAAAAATCGCAGCTTTGTACCTACACTCATGTAGTTTTGTGATAAAAATTGCCAGCTTTAGTGTGTTTATCAACAACTGCTCATGGAAGAACAATACTCAACCACAGGTAAAATAAGGCTGAGGAACACAAAAAAATTCAATTTTTTGTACTGACAGAACCCAAAAATCAAATACATCACAATGAGCATGTCGGAGAAGGCTCCGGAACACAAAATAAAGGCAGAAAACCCAAAAAAAATTAAGCTTTTATCTTGCAAAGGAAGAATAATACTCAGCCACGGTCAAATAAGGTCGAGGAACACAAAAAAAAAATCAATCTTTTGTACCGACAAAACCCAGAAATCAAAGGAGAAATCAAATACATCACAATGAGCACGTTGGAGAAGGCTCAGGAACACAAAATAAAGGCATAACACCCAAAAAAATTTAAGCTTTTGTCTTGCGAAATGTCATAAAACAAAAAAATTTAAACTTTTGTCTTGCGAAAAGTCATAAAACAAAAATTTATGAGCTGGTACTCATCATGGAGGTAAAAAGAAAACGCAGAAGATTGGGAGGGAAATGAAAAAATCTTCAGCCTCTAGGAAATGAAAAAACAAAGGGGGTAAAAAAATGGGGAGGGAAATGCACTGAAATAACAAAAAGCCACAAAAAAATGCTTCAATCATACAAATCATACACAATAGTACACAGAGAAACAAAGAAAACAAACCTGTTTGAGATAAAAATCGAAGCTTTAGTGTCTTCTTCCACCTTCTCTGCACACAATAGCGATTATATTGAGAGAAGTCAGAAAACAAAATAAAAAAATTTAAGCTTTTGTATCGTGAGAAGTCAGAAATGCAAACCTGGAGAGGAACACAAATACGATATCGTTGTTGTTCCGACCAACAAAAATGGAACCAAAACAAAAATGGAACTAAAATAGAATATGGAGAGGAACGAAAATGGAAGATGGAGAGGATGAAAATGTGAGTGTATCATGAAAACCCTTGGAGTTCACTCAGTTCAGAAGCAAATTCAAAATGCAAACTTATTTGGAAAATGCAAACAATTAATGGTGCCACAATTATTTGGAAAACGTATTTGGTGCATCGATAATGGGGCCACAATTAATGCACGGGCAGGTAGAAATGACAAAAATGAAAAAAATGGAAATGCACAAAATAATTAATGCACGTTGCATCGGTCAAAGTGAAATGGAGAAGCGTGAAATGGGCACGTCAACGTGAAATGGAGAAGCGTAAAATGCATCGGTATTCAAACCGCATTAATTATGTTTTTTAATTAAAAATAGGGAATATGGAGAAGCGTGGAATGGGTCATGTCAGCGTGAAACGGAGAAGTGTGAAATACATCGGTATTGGTACTGCATTAATTACGAAGGTACCGGATTAATTACGTTTTTTAATTTAAAAAAACAAAAAAAAAGTATAAACGTAAAAAACTACCACGTAAGTCGATATTGATGTTGACATTTTTGGGCGGGAAAATGGGTTAACCACATAACGACACGTAGGAAAGAGAAGATACAAACTCCATTCAATGGAGTTAGTAAAAGGTAATTAACTAATTATCTTCCATTTTCTAATTTATAATATTATACACATTATTTGGAGATTAATTTATTTATTTGTATCATTCTTAGCTATACTCCTATTTGGGAAATCATTGATGTAGGATGGGAACACCAATTGCATAGGCCTTTGCATGTTGCGGGTTATTATCTTAATCACATGTCGTATTATAATCCTGAATTTAAAGTTGATTATGAAGTGAAGCGTGGAATGTATGCTTGTACAAAAAGGATGGTGGCAGACATTGATGAGTTAGCTAATATTGATGCTTAAATTTAGGATTTCAAGAGCAAATCCAAGTTTTTTGGTAGTTTAGTAGCTCAACGTGCACTTCAAACCAAAGCTCTAGCACAATGGTGGGAGTCTTATGGTGATGATCATCCTAAACTACAAAGGTTCGATATTCGAATATTGAGTTTGACATGTAGTTCACCCGATTGCGAGAGTAATTGGAATACTTTTGAAAGGATGAGAATTTGAATTCATGAACTTTATTTTATAACTCTTTACCTATACCTAGGATAGGACCGATGTGTTAATTAATTTTATAATTATTTAGGTTCACACCAAGAAAAGGAATTGTTTACAGCAAAAGACAATGAATGATGTGGTGTTTGTGATGACTAATTCAAGATTGAACAAGAAGAAGGATGTTAGGAAAGCAAAAGACTTTAACATTGATGATGCTGCTTCTAATGATGAATGGATTGTGGAGAATGAAGAAAATTCAGACCTAAATGCTTTAGATGAAGACATCTTAGTTGAATTGGGAGAAGATGCTAGAGGTGAAGGTGTTGGTGGTGCACCTATGGATGATTTGGAGGTTCCTCCTATTGATGATGATGGTGATGGAGGAGATGCTATTAATGAGGAGGAAGACTATCTTCATTTAACTTTGAATGATCTTCTAGGCCTAACCTAGTTTGTTTTATTAAGTAATTTCAACTTATTATGAGTTATGTTATGACTTATGAATCTATTTTGAATGACTTTTAACTAGTGATCTATCTAGTCACTAGTGTGTTAGTATTAGTTAATGTAGAAGCAAAGCTTCAAGAAGATTTTGATGATGCCAATAGTCAAGCACATCCAAGACCAACTCAAGAAGATTTTGATTTCAAGAAAGATTTGTCTTCATGGATAATTCAAGTAAACATCAAGCAATCCAAGATATTCAAGTAAGATTGACTAGATAGATTCTTAAGTTAGATTTATAAGTTAGATTTGAAAGCACACAGATTTGGCCAAGTTACTTTTCTTTCAAAACAAATGATTTTAAAGTATCCTCTCTAGTAATCGATTACCAGAGACTGTAATCGATTACCAGAAGTACAAAAGCTTTCTGAAAATCATTTCAAACATTTTTCAAAGGTTTTCAATGTAATCGATTACCAGAAGCTTAAAACATTTAAAATGCCTTCAAAAGATTTTTAAAAGATTTTTTTAACATGTAATCGATTACCAGTTCATGTAATCGATTACTAGTGTTTTAAAAATGTTTTAAAAATGTTTTAAAAGATTTTTGAAACCTTGTAATCGATTACACAAATATTGTAATCGATTACCAGTAACTCTGAACTTAGAAATTCAAATTTTGAATTAAGAGTCACAATTGTTCAAGAAAAATAATTGTGTAATTGATTACACTAAGATTGTAATCGATTACCAGTGAGTAGTTTCGAAAAATATTCCCAACAGTCACATCTTTTCATTTGAATTTTGAATGGCCATCAAAGGCCTATATATATGTGTGACTTGGGAATGAAATTATTTGAGAGTTTTGCTTGTCCAAAATGTTTTATCCTCTCAAGAGATTATGAGAATTTTTCTTGTGCAAAATGTTTTATCCTCTCAAAAGATGATGAGAGTTTTTCATTGCCCAAAATGTCTTATCCTCTCAAAAGATTAAGAGAGTTTTTGAATGCCCAAAAAGTCTTATCCTTTCAAATAATTAAGAGAGTTTTTCACTGAGTTTAAAGTTCTTATCCTCTCAAATACAAATCATCTTATCTTCACAATTCTTTGGCCAAACACTTGTGAAATTCAATAAGGAATTGAGTGCTTCATTGTAACATCTGTCTCTTTCAAGAGAGATCATTTCTTCTTCTTCCTCTTACTTCTGAAAAATGGCAAAGAGATTGAGAGTCTCTTGTTGTAAGGCATATGAACACAAAAGAAGGGATGTCCTTGTGTGTTTCAGAAGTTGTAAAGGATTTGCGAGATAGTGGAACTCCCAAGCGAATTTCTTGGGGACTGGACGTAGGCAACGGACTTTGCCGAACCAGTATAAAAATTGTGTTTGCACTTTCTCTTTCCTTAAATTCTTTTATTTATTGTTGTTTAACATTTACATTCAGATTAATTAATTTGAATCATCATTTAGAAATTCATCTTTAAGGGAACTTGGAACTTGCATTAGAATCAAAGTAGAATTTTTTTTATTTGAGTAAATAGTTTGTAATATCTTAATTCAACTTCCCCTTCTTAAGATATATGAGACCACATGTTTAACAGTTAATTTGAACTTATTATAAGTTTTGTTATGAGTTATGAATTTATGCTTTATTAATATTATGAGTTATTCATTTTTTTTCCTGTCTATATTATGTTTTATGTATGTATATGTTTGTAAATATAATTTTTTATATATGCATATAACTCTTATAGTCATGTTATGACCTTCGAGTTACGATCTTGTACTCTTCTTTCGTTTCTCTTACGAGTTACAAGCTTGACAACATTGATCCCCACTACTTTGTTGCGCATGTCGACTCAATACCCATCCCATAATCTCCTAACACACCAACATTACAAAGGTGTTTTCAACCACCAACAAAGGCCCCATGTACCAATTGGAATCCAGATGCAACCCTAATCTTCCATTTCCACTTCATTCCAGCAAAATTTACGGAAATAATATTGTAAAGCTATTTGTTAGGGACAATCTTGTAAATTTCTATACTGGACAGAGTGGTAATTTTCTTTTTCAATTTAAAAATCAATATTATATTCAAAGTATTACCTCCTGAGCATATTACTGATAAGGACTCAACCATCCATTTATTTAATATTATATCCAACGATCCTCATTCAATTTGACCACCATAATTCTTTTATGAACTTGATCACCGCAGAACTTGTCATGAATATATGGTATAAGATAGTATTCACTCTTGCTCTTTTATAGTTCCATGACTTTAAGCTAGACCTCGAGAAGTTAGTTTTTATTTATTAATTAGTAAGATATTCTAAGCACCTAGCTAGCTGAAAAACATTATACAATATTTTTATTAACTGAGACAAATACATATTATAAACAAAACTCTATATATCTTTTTCTTTCTCCTAAATAAGTTGATGCTAAAGAATTGAAAAAAGAAAAATGAACGATCCATGTTAATAAAATATAGCCATCCAGCAAGTTGTAAGGCTTATGTTTATTAGTACTGGCTCTGTGGCGAGTGTTGATTATAACACAGGATCTTTTAAAGTCAGACATTGTTTCCTTGTGTAGCTGTCCAGCCGACATATATTAATAATTCATAACAAAAAAATATGTAGCGCAACATACAATCCCTAGATGGGGCAACTTCCTGTGTTTCTCTGGAATAGAAATTATTAATGAAGAAAAACATGCGCTACATTATACGAATATTTTATATGATATGATACCATAGAGGCACAGGCAGGTATAATTTTCAGAAAGTCTCCACATATTTACATAAAAATTCAAATTAAAATATATTTAGTTATAAAATCAAGTTACTTTAATTTTTCCTTTTAGACCATTAATTTCTGAGAAACCATTTGAATTTCAACTAGAGAGGGAGGCTAGAAGCAAAATTTAATAGATGACCCTCAAATATGTAATTGCAATTCTCGTACGCGTGTTTTAAAAATAAAAATTATTTTGACACTTTTATACGCCAAAATAAAAAATAAATTATCCTATTGTATTTATCTAATGTACCCCAGCCACCCGCCTTATACAGATTGACATTAACATCACATTCATTTCATCAATTCGTTGTTCAGCTTCATATGAATTATGAGACATAGACACCAAACCCAAGACCAAATTTATAGGGAAAGTATATCCGATTCATCATGCATAGCAGACAACGGGACCAAATTCCTAGGGTTATTCCCTGTTACGGTTGTTCTAGGAAGGAAGGACCTCGAAGAATAACCAAGGAAGGAGTAGGGAATCCACAAGCAGAATGGATGTCGAACCAGAAACTTTATTGATTAGATTGGAATTTACAGAGAGAGTTTCTTACAAAAGCTGAATGAATACCCCTGCTAGAACTGCTATATATATATAGCAGTTCAGTTACAATGTAACTACTAATGGCTCAAGGTTTGCCACGTGTCTTAAGGCTAACAAACTATTTTTATGATCATGCATCAATCCTCCCTCCTTAAGCTAATCCTTGTCCTCAAGGATTAAAGTTAGGAAACTTCTTCAAATCAAAGAAGAATTCCCAAGTTGCATCCTCTGGCAGAAGATGCTTCTATTTGACAAGTACCTTAGTAACAACCTTGTTTCCTTGCTTGACTGTCATCCTGTCTATAATTACCTCTGGCTCCTTGATTCTTGTTTCTTCATCATTCCTCGGGCAATGAGTGGATGTGCTAGCTTCTCCTACAAAACTTCTTCAACTGAGAAACATGAAACACACCGTGGATGAGTGATCCAGCTGGTAATTGGATCTTGTAGGCGACTGATCCAATCTTGTCGATTATAGCATAAGGTCCATAGTATTTTGGAGCTAATTTGGCACTGCTCCTAAACACTACAGAGACTTGTCTATAAGGGAGTAATTTCACAAACACCAAATCTCCAATTTCAAAGGCCTTATCTGGTCTCCTCTTGTCAGCCAGTTGCTTCATTCTTTCTTGTGCCATTTTCATGTGAAACTTGACCATCTTAAGTTGTTCCTCCCTCTTTTGCAGACTTCTATCAACAAGTTCAATCTTGGATTCTCCTAGTAAATAGGATAAGTAAGTTGGGGGTGCTTGACCATACATGATTTCATAGGGACTAGCCTTAATAGTGTTGTGATAGGTAGAGTTATACCACCACTCAGCTAAATGAAGCCATTTGGACCATTGTTTAGGACCATCTGAGCACATACACCTCAGATATGTCTCAATACACCTGTTCACTACCTTTTTCTGCCCATCTGTCTGAGGATGGTAAGCAGTAGAAAGTTGAACTTGAATTCCCTGGTAAGCCATGAAGTCCTTCCAGAATTGGTTGACAAAAATTGAGTCCCTGTCACTTGATATTGAAGTTGGGCAACCATGAAGCTTAAAGACATTATCCATAAATCATTGGGCCACATCAGAAGCATTATATGGGTGTTGTAATGCTATGGAATGAGCAGCCTTGCTCAGCCTGTCAACAACAACAAAGATTACTTGTTTTCCAAAGGAATTGGGAAGACCTTCTATGAAGTCCATGGTAATGTGCTGCCAAATCAAATCAGGGACTGGGAGTGGTTGTAGCAACCCAGGAGAGGCAGAATTATCATGCTTACATTGCTGGCAGGTAGTACATTGATGGACAAACCTTTTAACGTCCTTAGACAATCCCTTCCAGTACACCATCGTCTTGACTTTTTTATAAGTGGCATATTTCCCTGAATGCCCACCACAGGATGAAGAGTGCAACCAATTAAGTATTTCTTTTCTCAATTCAAGATTTTTACCAATGACTAGCTTAACTTTCCTCCTTAATTCTCCACCTGACCAAGAGAAATCCTTATGTGAAGAAGAATCTTTCGTAACTTCAGCAATCAGTTTTTGTAAGGCATCATCACCTTGCCAAGATGCCTTGATTCTCTCTAGTAGATCAGAATTGGGTTGGTGAGTGGAAATAGTAGCTCATTCAACTCTTGAAAGTGCATCAGCAGCTTGGTTCTCACTTCCCTGCTTATATTCAATAATGAAATCAAATTCCATAAGTTTTACAAACCATTTTTGTTGGAAGGCTATGGAAAGTCTATGGTCAAGAATATACTTAAGACTTTTGTGATCAGTTCTGATTACAAACTACTTAGGTAATAGGTAATGCCTCCACTTGTGTACAGCAAACACCACAGCTAGTAACTCCTTCTCATAGGTGGACAGGGAGTGTTGCTGAACATTCAAACTTCTGCTTATAAAGGCTATAGGATGATGATCTTGCATGAGAACAGCTCCTACCCCCACTCCTGAGGCATCAACCTCCACTATAAAAGTCTTTGTAAAATCAGGTAAGGCCAATACAGGTGTCCGACTTAACTGATCCTTAAGACACTGAAATGCAAGCTTGGCTTCCTCAAACCAAGAAAAACTATCCTTTTTCAACATGTCATTTAGTGGTTTGGCTATGGTGCTATATCTCCGCACAAACCTTCTATAATAGCCTACCAATCCCAAAAACCCTTTCAACTGTTTGGGGGTCTGAGGAAGTGGCCAGTTCCTCACTGCTTCCACTTTAGTAGGGCTAGTAGAGACTCCCTCTCTCGTGATAAAATGTCCTAAGTATTCTACTAAAGTAACTCCAAAGTAGCACTTAGATTTTTTAGCCAACAAGGCATTTGCTCTCATGGTAGACAAGAAGGTTTGTAAATGATGCAAGTGATCCTTCATGCTCTTGCTGTAAATCAGAATGTCGTCAAAAAAGACCAGTAGGAACCTCCTCAAGTATTCTTGAAACACAAAATTCATTAAGCCCTAAAATGTGGCAGGGGCATTGGTTGAGCCAAAAGGCATAACCAAATACTCATAATGCCCTGAATGAGTTTTGAAAGTTGTTTTTATGTACATCTGCCTCTGCCATTCTGACTTGATTATAGCCAGACCTCAAGTCAATTTTGGAAAATACAGTAGAGCCATGTAGCTCATCCAATAGATCATCAACCAAGGGTATAGGGAACCTATCTTTTACTGTACCCTTGTTGAGGTCCCTGTAATCAATGCAAAGCCTCCAACTTCCATCCTTTTTACCAACCAACACTACAAAACTGCTGTAAGGACTACTGTTATTCTGGATAACACCACTATTTAAGTAATCTTGTACCAATTCATCTATTATGTCCTTCTATTGTTTAGAATACATGTATGGTATCTTATTCACAAGGTTAGTTCCTTGCACCAAAGGAATAGTGTGATCATGATCTGGCCTTCTAGGTGATAGAGTAGTAGGTACTGCAAACACATCTTCATATTGAAGTAGCAACTTATCAATACTGTCAAGAATTGAGGAAGATGTGGCATGAGTGGACAGGGAATGGAGCAACAATCCTTCTTCAGACTCACATACTTGTAACATAGAAATGTGAACTCCTGCAGCTAGTGTCTTATGTATCCACTGCTTCCTAATTATCTTAATATTTATAGAAGAATTGCCTCTCAAGACATGTCTTTTTCCTTGAGCAGTGAACTCCATGGTTAACTTGTCAAAGTTCCATGTGATATTCCCCAATGTAATAAGCCATTTGATACCAAGAACCATATCACAGTAGCCTAAGGGTAATAGCAAGATATCTGAACTGAATGTAGTGTTCTGTACAAGCCAAGAGAACCCTTTCACCATAGTATTAATCTGCACTCTAGCCCCATGAGCCACAGTGACACTAACATGATCCATATCTTCAATTTTGCACCCTAGCTTCTTGGCTACATGAATATCTAAGAAATTATGGGTGCTCTCACTATCAATGAGAATGTGCAGGGGCTTCTTCCTTACTTGACCAGTGACTCTCAGGGTTTGAAACTTGGCTACTCCAGTTAGGGCATTTACTGAAACCAAGGGTTTCGGATTGGTTTCATGAGGAGGGTTTTCAGTAGGTCCTAGGTCTTCATCAGAGTCAGCATTCTCAGCTATTTCCATGGCATGGATTTGGAGTTTC
The DNA here is from genome assembly GCF_000004515.6 of Glycine max. Lineage (NCBI taxonomy): Eukaryota > Viridiplantae > Streptophyta > Magnoliopsida > Fabales > Fabaceae > Glycine > Glycine max. Next base: position 20,021,484 of record NC_038254.2, read on the forward strand.
TTATGAGTTTGGCTATGGACAGGGGTAAAGGGTTCATCACAAAAATAACAAAGACCCTTAGCCCTCCTTTCACTCATATAGGCAGGGGTGAGTTGTTTAGTGGTTTGTGTTGTTGGTTTTATAGGTTCTAAGGTTTTGGGAGGGTTTGGTAAGAGTGGTGGCTTTGTTACAGGGTTGGGTTTGAGGGTTTTAGAGAGTGGTTTGGCTTGCATGCTGATGGCATTGGCATTTTCATACATCTTAGCTAGGGAAAAGGCTTTCATAACAGAGGTTGGTTGGAACATTCTGACCATCATTTGAATCTCCATTTGCAATCCACCAAGAAAACAACTCAATTGATTGGCCTCAGATAAGTCAATTCTCGAAACAATTGCATCGAATTCAGTGTGATAATCAGTAACAGTGCCTTTCTGTCGAAGTCTCATCAACTCAGCCATTGGATCCTCGCAAACTTCACCAAATCTTTCAATCAAGATTTTCGTATAGTCAGTCCATGAGGGCAATTTATTGAGTCCCACATTCTTCACATACGCACTGTGCCATTGGAGAGCTTTGCCTTCAAAATGGACCACAGCCAAGCGCACCTTGTACTCTTCAGGGGTTTGATCCACCGAAAAGAAAGTGTCACACCGGATGATCCAATTCTTGACACCCTTGCCATTGAATCGGGGAAAATTCAAACGTGCGAGCCAAAACCTGATGAGCAAGAATTTTCATGGCATCAAAACATATCCTCGATCGTGCACTGCAATGAAGCTCCAATATCCATGAATCATTCTTCCATTCGCGTATTGAGACGTTCTTCAATTTCACGAATATGTGTTTGATTTCTGGTATTATCAACCATGGCGGAGTCGTAGTTGGAAGGTCACTGTCTGATACCAATTGTTATGGTTGTTCTAGGAAGGAAGGACCTCGAAGAATAACCAAGGAAGGAGTAGGGAATCCACAAGCAGAATGGATGCCAAACCAGGAATTTTATTGATTAGATTGGAATTTACAGATAGAGAGTTTCTTACAAAAGCTAAATGAATACCCCTGTTTCTAATTCAACTTGAAGGCAGCACTCAAGGATAAATCATGTCTTTTCACAAACCGTCGCGATTGTGTGAAATCGGGAATGCTGCATGCTTAGCTGCCGAGTTGCATTTTTTGTGTTTTAGACTACATGCATATTTTACGAGAAATAATAATATTTAAGTGGGATATGAATAGTTAATTTCAACCACAAAACTTTTTTTATTATTTAAAACAAGTTGCATACCCCAAATTCGAAGTCCGGATTTCTAATTAAACTAAAATAATTCATATTAATTGATTCGCATGTTCTATGAATTTTTTTCTTCAATTTGAATTTATGAATGAAAAAAAGTCCCTCATAATTATCATATTCACATTGTCACCCGTCAAAAATATAATTCATTATTATTTTTCATCAACATTTATTAAAAATATCAAAATTATAAGTAATTTGACTCAATTAATTCTCTCTAATAGCAACAAAAATGTGTCTAGAAAGAACTTAATTTTCAACCGCACAAAAAAAAGACAAATTAGTTTGACGAAACACTAGACACTAGTGTATGAGTACAAAACTACGGGAGACGTAAATATGCAATGCTCCAATATTGTATATATGAAATGAAAATGTTACTCATCCATCTAATTTTTCTTTCATTTCACTTTTATCTCTCCTTTTTTTCCTTCTAATTCTCTCTTCCTTAATTTCTTACCACATCTATTACTTTCAGGGATGAATCCAAAAACCTTACAAGGGGCTGAAATTTTTTTTTCTTCCTTTATATTATTTAAATATTTAACTTTTAATAAATAGTAATTTTTAAAAAATTTATTATTTTTACACATAAAATTGAAACTAATTTTTATATTAAATAATGATAACCTCAATTATTATCTAATAATAACAAACACAAAACTAACTTTACACTAATTATCACTTTAATTATTGTAATAAAATAACAAACACAACTAATTTTACATAGATTTATACTAATTAATATTAGTCATTATTATAATAACAACATATAAAATTAATTTTATACTAATGTATATACACGAAAAGTTCCACAAGAGCAAAAAAGCTCCAGCCTATGTTTGCTCTCACTCTAGATCTATCTTTCATTACTTTGTATTTCTACTTCTTTTCTTTTCGTCTTATCTCTCTTACTTTAAACCTGAGTTCACCTCAAAATAAGAAGTATGAATATGATAACTCTATATGAAACCACCGTACTTAATAGGAGTGGGTAAGCGGGCTGACCCGCCCCGTGTAAGGCCCATCCGCATAAGTCCGCATTGGCAGCGGACCGGGCCAATCCGCTCCCGCAGGCCTAGTTTTAAAAGAATTTCAATTATAATAAAAATACAATATAATCAAATTAAGTTCAATACAAATGTAAATAAAATCTCAATAGTTAGTCAATTACATCAATAAAATAAATAAATCATACAAAAACTCAATTCATCATGTTTATAACTTGCAGATCAAGAGTTTCGTGGTTCATTCTCTTATCCCATGATTTTATCATATAATAATAGACAAGTGAAGTGTGATGGGTGTAGTAAGTTTATAAACACAAAAGTATCTCTGCTACAGAATTGAGAAAAGAGGCATAGAATTTAAGAGTTTAATAACAATGAATCAATCCCAACAAAAATAGGATAAAAACAAATTCTAGAGAAAGAAGAGATATACTTTGCGTGGTGGCACGGTGGTGGGCCGAGGCTGTGCCGTTGTGGTGTGTCGTGTGACTGCGTGAGTGTTAGTCGCATTTTGTCTTCTTTGTAAGAGAAAGACTCGTATGACATGCGAGTGTGCGTGACTACGTGGTGGAGAAAAACCGTGAGGAGAAAAAGTATTCTTAGTATGTTACAATGATAACTACTAAATATGATATGAGTTATTTTTTATAATAAAAATATATTGAAATATATTTAAAAATATTTATTTAATAATTATTTTTGGCTTAAATGATAACAATTGATATTTTTATTATTTATGACTTGGAGATATGAAAATGATAGATTAAAAGAGAAAAAGATCGAAAAAATATCGAAAAGGAAGATTTTTTTATCACTTATCTTTTTTATAATAAAAATATATTGAAATATCTTTAAAAATATTTATTTAACAATTATTTTTGGATAAGAATTGATATTTTTATTATTTATGACTTGCAGATATGAACATGATAGATTAAAAGAGAAAAAATCGAAAAAATATCAAAAAGGAAGATTTTTATTATTTATCACTTATCTTTTTTTATATTAATCTTTTATTTTTCTTATCTTATCTTTTTTATCTTTATCATCTTTTAATTTAAATCTTTTATTTTTATCTTTAAATATTTTATTTTTATCTAATATATATTTCTTTATCTATTATTTTAAAAAAAAAGTTTAAAGTAAAAAAAAGAGAAAATCAAATATAATATAACTGAGTCAGGATCACACAAATCAAACCTAATACGGGCTGCGGACAACCCGTGGAACCCGCATAGTCCGCGGGTTAAACGGGACGGATCCAAAAATATGATATAACCATGAAACATTTAAAAAAATTGGTCTATAATCCGCGCGGACCGCGGGTCCCGCGGACCAGTCCATAGACTTGGACCCGTTTACCCACCCCTAATACTTATTGATATACATTCATATTTCCAATGACCTACCTCTTCGAATTTTGAATTGCAAGCATGCGCAGTGTTCTGGCTATATTTGGCATGCTACAGCCAAAACCAAATCAGATGCCTAAGTTAGGAATGGTAACTAAGCTCTTTTGACAAATAAGCAACCTAAATGCGTGTTGAATTATCTTTTTCTCGTTGGTGAGAGTAGAAAGGTATATTCAAAAGCACGATAAGCAAAAAGAAAAAAAAAAAAAAAGACTAGGACCTTTTTTATTTTGTTTTGTTTAGGCCCAGTTAAATATTTTATTGTGTTGAATTTATAGAGAGAAAAGGAGATAAAAAATAAGACCAAATAACTTATCTTTTTATTCATTTTCATCCTTTATTTTTTTAGAAAGTTTATATTAATCATTTATTTTTTAGAATTATTTCAAAATGATGTTTCTGTTAGTTTAAAAATAATGTTGTTAATAATATTTAGATACTAATGCATTTTTATCTTCCACAAAATGAAAAATTCTCAAATTAAAAATCTCAAACTCTAATTATGTTTTTTAATTCAAATCCCAATCAATTTGGGAACTTCTTCTCTGACTCTCACTCATTCAATTCAATTTTCTTCTCTGATGTGAGTTCAAACCAGGAATTGAAGCAATGCATAGAAGATCAAAGAGAGGGGATAGTTTTGTATGTGAACATCTTGCTATACAGCATGGAGGTGATGACGTTCATGACTACGGCGCACAGGTAGAGGTAGCAATGTTCACAACAATGGGCGGAGGGAACATGAAGAAGATCAAAATGAAGATTTGGGTGGTTCGAGAACAAAAAATTTGAAACCATGGGTGAAGGTGGTGACACTCGCAACAACAACGTTTGCAGATTGTGAGGACCGAAGGAAGTGAAAGAAAGTGACAAATGTGTGAGAAAACTGGAGGAAGGGTGCGACATAAGGATAGGGGAGTTGGAAAAAATGATGGATGTCATGGTTGCGGAAAAGCACGGTGGTTTGGCTTCTAAAGGAGGAAGAAGAGAGAAATTAGGAAGTATACATTTTGTTGCATTTTTTAGCTATTCATATTTTTATATTTCCAATAGAGTCAATTTTAAGTGGATGAAATGATCATTTTGAATCAAATGTTGAAGATAAATGATTAAAGTAAACTTTTTAAAAGATAAAAGATCAAACTAAATCAAAAAAATAAGATAAAGGACAAAATAAGTCATTTAGTCAAAAAAATAAATAAAAATTAAACACACTAAAATTGATATACACAATATGATATAATGTTTTAGAAGCATTAATCCTAAATTATAATAATATTAATATTAAATATTGTATTATAATCTTTAAAAAATAAAAAAAATAATAGCTATAAAAGCAAATTGTTTAAGAAATAGTAGAAAATATTTTAAATTTTGCCAAAAAAATCTACATATTATTTGATATTTTTCATATATTTTGCATCATCGTTTCTTGCTAATCACATCACCCTTCCCTTTTATGCACTTTCAAAAAAAAAAAATATTTCAGAATGTATCAAACTCTTTCATTATTAGAAGGCTAAAATATAATTTTGGTTATCTATTTTTTTATTTCACAATTTTAACTCTCCTATTTTACAATAGAGACATTAGTCTCCCGATTTTTTAAAATTCACAATTTTTGTCCGGTCCTCTATTTAGCCTACATTTATTTCTTACATTTTAATTAATTAAATCATTTATTGATAATATCTTAAATGAATATGTCAAGAATTACCGATTTTTAAAAATTCGGAATAAATGTCTTTATTATAAAATAAAAGATCAAAATTAGAGATTGAACAAAATAAAACAATCAAAGTTGTATTTTAATCTAATTAAAATTCTGAAATATATTAAACACTATTATATAATTAACCAAAAAAGTGATACCAAAGGTAATTTCCCAAGGAGACTAGCACAACGTTAACTTTCGCTAGCTTGGCCTATATACGTTAATGTACATGAAAACCAATATTCTAATTTAAATCCCTTTTCAGATCACATCTTTATGAACTTGTACTTACATTATAGATTGAAAAAGGAATCAATTCAAGTAAAACAATTTCATACATTAACCATGTTGGCTCCATCACTGTTGTAACAGGCAACACAAGCTGCGTGTTCTATTATGAGCCAAAATATACTACGAAATTTTATCAATCACAGTAGACAGAAAAAGAAAAATACCAATAACAATGTGTTTTCCAGAATGAGATTGATTGCATGATAATCAGAAAGAACATGGCTAAGTCAGACCATATATGTCATCCCAACTTGGATGATATTGGTGTGAGGTACTCTCATGTTTGCTGTACCTCCTCTGCAGTTCTTTCTGAGGAATGCATAGAAATAATTTATCATCAATTTCTTAAAGAAAAAAGAGTTCTTCTTTGCCCTCACATCCCCATGTCCAAGCAAATAGGTGAATCCTGATTCCATTGCTTCTCTAAGGGCTGAAAGCTCATATTCAAGAGCAGGATCTTCATCTGATGACATGTAACTAGATGGCAATGCTGATGCAACTTCTTGAGAGGTAGAAGAAATTTCTGTTTCTTCCAATTTCTGATCATCAATCAGGGGAATCCTAAGCTCCTCAGCCACGGTACCAACAGGAGCATCAGAATCTCTTGTATTCACTGAGACATTGTCCATGTCATCACTTGAATTGCCCTCCAACTCCAAGGCTGTTTCTAGAGCTTCCCTTCTCAAGAATTTCTCAAGACTCTCAATAAGAAGCTGCTCAAATGCATGGTGATCTTCCTTCCTAACATCTTTGTAGCCATATCGGGCGACACAACGGAATATGTGGTATTCTTTGGGGCAAACTCGTCGAAATAGAAATCTTTCTTCTTGAGGAACCACACGGACTGAGACATATTTAATGCAGACAAAAACTATAGTAGAGTGAAGAGCTGGAAGGTTCAGCAGGAACTGTAGGAAAATGGAGGGAATGCCCTGGACAAGTTCATTGTATAGCAATCCTATTCCTGGCACTCTTACTGTTCCAAGATTGGAGCCAAGCTCAAGCATTGAGTCCACTGAAACCTTCTCTCTAACTTCACTTTTGTTCTTCAATACACTCCCATAGTTCCATGTGTACATCACCGAGAGGAAAAAGGTAGCAAAGGCAAGTGGAAGCCAGCCACCCTCAATGATTTTGGATAGGACAGAAGACAAGTAAATTAACTCCACTGAACCAAATACAAGAGCGAAAGAAAATGCCAAAAACAAGTTAGTCTGCCAAATTAAAACCATTACAAGGGTCACCAAGGTGGTGCTAACCTTGTTAGAACAAAGGATGAAAGTTTGGAAAAAAGAAAGGAAAAAAAAAAGGGTTTCAAGTCCCACATCGCTCAGGATAAACACTTGAATAGTGTTTCACTCCTTATATAGAGAGAGCTCATTTCTTCATTTTTCCTTGCCCCAGTTGAGAAGTATTTCCTCAACTTTTCTTTCTCCCTCCCATATTTCAGCCGATGCATTTCCGACAAACTTCTCCCTCTTTCTTTCTGTCGCTCTAAAACTTCAGTTGGCTATAAAGAGTGACTTTTTAAGTCATATTTTTTGGTTGGCTATTAGAGTGACTTTTCAAGTCATATTTTCGGTTGGCTGTTAGAGTGACTTTTCAAGTCATACAAGAGGGTGTAATTCTAGAAAAGGTTCCCTCAGTGCAGTGAGAATCTTATACAGTGATCTGGGCTGTTTTATCCTGGGGATGTCGTGGTTGATAGTCTGCTTGCACAATTTTTTGGCAGTGTCACGAAACGTCTTAAAGAAAGCGACGTTGTCCATGACTTAGCCAGTAATTTTTTTCGATTTGCCATAAACTATTGTTACAACAATTTTAAGACGTTTTCGGTTCTGCTATAGCTACCGTAGATATTACTGGCTCGAACAACAATGACCTCAACAAACCTTTTAGGTTTGAAGGGTATCATTTCAAACGTTGGCAACAAAAGATGATGTTTTATTTAACTATGAGAAAAGTTGTCTATGTTTTGAACACTGATATTCCGGTGGTACTTGAGGATGCTGAGAAGGAAGTGAAGGATAAAATGACTATGGAATTAGCTCTTTGGAATGAAAATGATTACCTATGCAAGAATTTCATTCTGAATGGGTTAGCTGATGATCTCTATGATTATTATAGCCCATATAAGTTTGTCAAATTAGTTTGGCTGGCTTTGGAAAAGAAGTATGATACTGAGGAAGCTGGGACTAAAAAGTATGTTGTTAGCCGCTACCTCAAATATCAAATGACTGATGATAAATCAGTAGAGTCTCAATCCCATGAGATACAGAAAATTGCTCATGATATCATATCAAAGGGTATGGCATTGGATGAGCAATTTCAGGTTGCTGTCATCATAGACAAACTGCCTCCTGGCTGGAAGGATTTCAAAAACCTTCTCAGACACAAGACCAAAGAATTCTCTTTGGAGTCTCTGATCACACATCTGCGCATTGAGGAAGAGGCACGCAGACAAGATCAGAAAGATGAAGTGTTGGTTGTGTCTCACAACAACACTAAAAGGAAGAACACAGGTGCAGTTCTGAAGCCTATTGGCAAAAACTTTAAGAATCAGAACCGCAATGTGAGCAATACCTCCAACCGCAACACTGATGGCATGTTCAAATTGAATCTTGATATTAATAAAGTTTCTCCTTCTGCTTACATGCTGTGTGATTTTAATATCTGGCATTCTAGACTTTGTCATATAAATAGTCGTTGCATATCTAACATGAGTAACTTAGGTTTTATTCCAAAGCTATCTTCAAATCACTTTGAAAAATGTGTTTTTTGCAGTCAATCTAAAATAACTAAGAAATCACATAAATCACTAGTTAAAGAATCTGAGTCATTGGATTTAATACATTCTGGTATATGTGAATTTGATGGAACGTTGACCAGAAATGGAAAACGATATTTTATCACTTTTATTGATGACTGCTCTGATTATACATATGTATATCTTATGAAAGATAAAAGTGAAGCGCTTGACAAGTTTAAGTTATTTGTAATAGAAATTGAAAATCAATTCAATAAGAAAATTAAGAAACTTCGAAGTGATAGAGGCACAGAGTATGATTCCAGTTTGTTTAATGAGTTTTATAATTTGCATGGAATCATACATGAGACGACTGCTCCATATTCACCTTAAATGAATGGTAAAGCTGAAAGAAAGAACAGAACTTTTACAAAATTAGTTGTAGCTACTATGTTGAGTTCTAGTGCAACATCTTTTTGGTGGGGCGAAATTTTGTTAACTGTTTGTTATGTGCTAAATAGAATCCCCAAATCAAAAAGCAAGACATCTCCTTATGAGATATTAAAGAAAAGACAACCAAATTTGTCTTATTTGAGAACTTGGGGATGTCTAGCCTATGTAAGGATCCCAGACCCTAAGAGGGTTAAACTTGCAAGTAGAGCCTATGAATGTGTGTTCATTGGTTATGCTATTAATAGCAAAGTGCATAGGTTTTATGACCTAAACGCAAAAGTGATCATAGAGTCAAATGATGCTGATTTTTATGAAAATATATTTCCTTTTAAATTAAGGGATAGTGGGGGTACTTCATCCAGTTATCTTCCTGCTATTAGTAGTGAAAATCTTGCATAACCAGAACCAGATATAGAGCCTCGAAGAAGTAAGAGAGCAAGAATTGCTAAAGATTATGGGCCTGATTATATGGCCTATACATTAGAGGAGGATCCATCAAACCTCCAAGAAGCTTTGTCTTCTTTGGATGCTGACTTGTGGCAAGAAGCCATTAATGATGAGATGGATTCTTTAGAATCTGTTAGTGCTTAGCTTTACTAAGCCTTAAAAGATTGGCTAAGATTTTGTTAAAACATAAGCACTTAGACAATGAAGGAAAGCTGGAGTTGCTGCACATGATGTCCAACGTTATGTCAACGATAAGATCGGGCTGCACAATGCACAAGGCAAGATAAAATGTCAAATGAAGAATTGAAGCTGCAGGATCCACGATGTCGGATACAATGTCCTGGACATCCTGCCCGAAAATACTGGAGGTGCTGCACAATGCACAAGGCAAGATAAAAGTCAAATGAAGTTGCAGGATCCACGATGTCGGATACGATGTCCTGACATCTTGCCCGAAAATACTGGACATATAAATCTGTTATATCTTTAACAGATTATTGTGCAGTTAGCAAGAGATTAGATGATCTATCTTCTGGAACGAATTAAAAGATAATTAAAGTTCGAATTTCAAACTAGAAGAGTTCGTTCAGGGATTAAAGATTAAAGATTAAAGATAAAAACTAAAAGATCAAACTGTATCTTTTAGATCTTTAAGTGCAGATTTTCAGGAAGAATGATAGATCTCCTCCAGCACAAGCTGTTGCAGCCCAGATACGCACACTGCTATATAACCATGGAGGCTGCACGAGTTCTGTACCAAGTCCGGGATTGAAGAGTTATTTTGTGAGTTTTGGGACTTGAGTGTTTTGTGAGCCACCTTGATGTTACTCTAACATCAAGTGTTGGACCTGAGTGTGTAGAGTTGATCTCTTGTGTGTAGAGTTGATCTCTAGTGTGTAGGGTTGATCCCTTTTGTTCAGAGTTGATCTCTGGTGTGTCTTTGATTTAATTGTAAACACGGGAGTGTGAGTGAGAGGGAGTGAGCGGGGTTCTCATATCTAAGAGTGGCTCTTAGGTAGAGATTGCACGGGTAGTGGTTAGGTGAGAAGGTTGTAAACAGTGGCTGTTAGACCTTGAACTAACACTATTTTAGTGGATTTCCTCCCTGGCTTGGTAGCCCCCAGATGTAGGTGAGGTTGCACCGAACTGGGTTAACAATTCTCTTGTGTTGTTTACTTGTTTAATCTGTTCATACGGACACATATAATCTGCATGTTCTGAAGCGTGATGTCGTGACATCCTGTACGACATCTGTCCCCAGTATCAGAATTTCAATTGGTATCAGAGCGGGCACTCGAAATCACTGAGTGAGATCTAGGGAGATAAATTCTGATGAACATGGAGAAAGAAGGAGGACCAGTGAACAGACCACCAATTCTTGATGGAACCAACTATGAATACTGGAAAGCAAGAATGGTGGCCTTCCTCAAATCACTGGACAGCAGAACCTGGAAAGCTGTCATCAAAGGCTGGGAACATCCCAAGATGCTGGACACAGAAGGAAAGCCCACTGATGAATTGAAGCCAGAAGAAGACTGGACTAAAGAAGAAGACGAATTGGCACTTGGAAACTCCAAAGCTTTGAATGCTCTATTCAATGGAGTTGACAAGAATATCTTCAGACTGATCAACACTTGCACAGTGGCCAAGGATGCATGGGAGATCCTGAAAACCACTCATGAAGGAACCTCCAAAGTGAAGATGTCCAGATTGCAACTATTGGCCACAAAATTCGAAAATCTGAAGATGAAGGAGGAAGAGTGTATTCATGACTTCCACATGAACATTCTTGAAATTGCCAATGCTTGCACTGCCTTGGGAGAGAGGATGACAGATGAAAAGCTGGTGAGAAAGATCCTCAGATCCTTGCCTAAGAGGTTTGACATGAAAGTCACTGCAATAGAGGAGGCCCAAGACATCTGCAACATGAGAGTAGAAGAACTCATTGGTTCCCTTCAAACCTTTGAGCTAGGACTCTCGGATAGGGCTGAAAAGAAGAGCAAGAATCTGGCGTTCGTGTCCAATGATGAAGGAGAAGAAGATGAGTATGACCTGGATACTGATGAAGGTCTGACTAATGCAGTTGTGCTCCTTGGAAAACAGTTCAACAAAGTGATGAACAGAATGGACAGGAGGCAGAAACCACATGTCCGGAACATCTCTTTCGACATCAGGAAAGGTAGTGAATACCAGAAAAAGTCAGATGAAAAGCCCAGTCACAGCAAAGGAATTCAATGTCGTGGGTGTGAAGGCTTTGGACATATCAAAGCTGAATGTCCCACTCATCTCAAGAAGCAGAGGAAAGGTCTTTCTGTATGTCGATCTGATGATACAGAGAGTGAACAAGAAAGTGATTCTGACAGAGATGTGAATGCACTCACTGGGAGATTTGAATCTGCTGAAGATTCAAGTGATACAGACAGTGAAATCACTTTTGATGAGCTTGCCACATCCTATAGAGAACTATGCATCAAAAGTGAGAAGATTCTTCAGCAAGAAGCACAACTGAAGAAGGTCATTGCAAATCTGGAGGCTGAAAAGGAGGCACATGAAGAGGAGATCTCTGAGCTTAAAGGAGAAGTTGGCCTTCTGAATTCTAAACTGGAAAATATGACAAAGTCAATAAAGATGCTGAATAAAGGCTCAGATGTGCTTGATGAGGTGCTACAGCTTGGGAAGAATGTTGGAAACCAGAGAGGACTTGGGTTTAATCCTATGTCTGCTGGCAGAACAACCATGACAGAATTTGTTCCTGCCAAAAACAGCACTGGAGCCACGATGTCACAACATCGGTCTCGACATCATGGAACGCAGCAGAAAAAGAGTAAAAGAAAGAAGTGGAGGTGTCACTACTGTGGCAAGTATGGTCACATAAAGCCCTTTTGCTATCATCTACATGGCCATCCACATCATGGAACTCAAAGCGGCAGCAGCGGAAGGAAGATGATGTGGGTTCCAAAACACAAGATTGTTAGTCTTGTTGTTCATACTTCACTTAGAGCATCAGCCAAGGAAGATTGGTACCTAGATAGCGGCTGTTCCAGACACATGACAGGAGTTAAAGAATTCCTGGTGAACATAGAGCCCTGCTCCACCAGCTGTGTGACATTTGGAGATGGCTCTAAAGGAAAGATCATTGGAATGGGAAAGCTAGTTCATGATGGACTTCCTAGTCTGAACAAAGTACTGCTGGTGAAGGGACTGACTGCAAACCTGATCAGCATCAGTCAGTTGTGTGATGAAGGATTCAATGTAAACTTCACAAAGTCAGAATGCTTGGTGACAAATGAGAAGAGTGAAGTTCTAATGAAGGGCAGCAGATCAAAGGACAACTGTTACCTATGGACACCTCAAGAAACCAGCTACTCCTCCACATGTCTATCCTCCAAAGAAGATGAAGTCAGAATATGGCATCAAAGATTTGGACATCTGCACTTAAGAGGCATGAAGAAAATCATTGACAAAGGTGCTGTTAGAGGCATTCCCAATCTGAAAATAGAAGAAGGCAGAATCTGTGGTGAATGTCAGATTGGAAAGCAAGTCAAGATGTCCCACCAGAAGCTTCAACATCAGACCACTTCCAGGGTGCTGGAACTACTTCACATGGATTTGATGGGGCCTATGCAGGTTGAAAGCCTTGGAGGAAAGAGGTATGCCTATGTTGTTGTGGATGATTTCTCCAGATTTACCTGGGTCAACTTTATCAGAGAGAAATCAGAAACCTTTGAAGTATTCAAAGAGTTGAGTCTAAGACTTCAAAGAGAAAAAGACTGTGTCATCAAGAGAATCAGGAGTGACCATGGCAGAGAGTTTGAAAACAGCAGGTTCACTGAATTCTGCACATCTGAAGGCATCACTCATGAGTTCTCTGCAGCCATTACACCACAACAGAATGGCACAGTTGAAAGGAAAAACAGGACTTTGCAAGAGGCTGCTAGGGTCATGCTTCATGCCAAAGAACTTCCCTATAATCTCTGGGCTGAAGCCATGAACACAGCATGCTACATCCACAACAGAGTCACACTTAGAAGAGGGACTCCAACCACACTGTATGAAATCTGGAAAGGGAGGAAGCCAACTGTCAAGCACTTCCACATCTTTGGAAGTCCATGTTACATTCTGGCAGATAGAGAGCAAAGGAGAAAGATGGATCCCAAGAGTGATGCAGGAATATTCCTGGGATACTCTACAAACAACAGAGCATATAGAGTATTCAATTCCAGAACCAGAACTGTGATGGAATCCATCAATGTGGTTGTTGATGATCTAACTCCAGCAAGAAAGAAGGATGTCGAAGAAGATGTCAGAACATCGGGAGACAATGTAGCAGATGCAGCTAAAAGTGCAGAAAATGCAGAAAACTCTGATTCTGCTACAGATGAACCAAACATCAACCAACCTGACAAGAAACCCTTCATTAGAATCCAGAAGATGCATCCCAAGGAGCTGATTATAGGAGATCCAAACAGAGGGGTCACTACAAGATCAAGGGAGATTGAGATTGTCTCCAATTCATGCTTTGTCTCCAAAATTGAGCCCAAGAATGTGAAAGAGGCACTGACTGATGAGTTCTGGATCAATGCTATGCAAGAAGAATTGGGGCAATTCAAAAGGAATGAAGCTTGGGAGCTAGTTCCTAGACCCGAGGGGACTAATGTGATTGGCACCAAGTGGATCTTCAAGAACAAGACCAATGAAGATGGTGTTATAACCAGAAACAAGGCCAGACTTGTTGCTCAAGGCTACACTCAGATTGAAGGTGTAGACTTTGATGAAACTTTTGCCCCTGTTGCTAGACTTGAATCCATCAGATTGTTACTTGGTGTAGCTTGCATCCTCAAATTCAAGCTGTACCAGATGGATGTGAAGAGCGCTTTTCTGAATGGATACCTGAATGAAGAAGTCTATGTGGAGCAGCCAAGGGGATTTGTAGACCCAACTCATCCAGATCATGTATACAGGCTCAAGAAGGCTCTCTATGGATTGAAGCAAGCTCCAAGAGCTTGGTATGAAAGGCTAACAGAGTTCCTTACTCAGCAAGGGTATAGGAAGGGAGGAATTGACAAGACTCTCTTTGTCAAACAAGATGCTGAAAACTTGATGATTGCACAGATATATGTTGATGACATTGTGTTTGGAGGGATGTCGAATGAGATGCTTCGACATTTTGTTCAACAGATGCAATCTGAATTTGAGATGAGTCTTGTTGGAGAGCTGACTTATTTTCTGGGACTCCAAGTGAAGCAGATGGAAGACTCCATATTCCTCTCACAAAGCAAGTATGCAAAGAACATTGTCAAGAAGTTTGGGATGGAAAATGCCAGCCATAAAAGAACACCTGCACCTACTCACTTGAAGCTGTCAAAGGATGAAGCTGGCACCAGTGTTGATCAAAGTCTGTACAGAAGTATGATTGGGAGCTTACTATATTTAACAGCTAGCAGACCTGACATCACCTATGCAGTAGGTGTTTGCGCAAGATATCAAGCCAATCCCAAGATAAGTCACTTGAATCAAGTAAAGAGAATTCTGAAATATGTAAATGGCACCAGTGACTATGGGATTATGTACTGTCATTGTTCAGATTCAATGCTGGTTGGGTACTGTGATGCTGATTGGGCTGGAAGTGCAGATGACAGAAAAAGCACTTCTGGTGGATGCTTCTATCTGGGCAACAATCTTACTTCATGGTTCAGCAAGAAGCAGAACTGTGTGTCCCTATCTACTGCAGAAGCAGAGTATATTGCAGCAGGAAGCAGCTGTTCACAACTAGTTTGGATGAAGCAGATGCTGAAGGAGTACAATGTCGAACAAGATGTCATGACATTATACTGTGACAACATGAGTGCTATTAATATTTCTAAAAATCCTGTTCAACACAGCAGAACCAAGCACATTGACATTAGACATCACTATATTAGAGATCTTGTTGATGATAAAGTGATCACACTGAAGCATGTTGACACTGAGGAACAAATAGCAGATATTTTCACAAAGGCATTGGATGCAAATCAGTTTGAAAAACTGAGGGGCAAGCTGGGCATTTGTCTGCTAGAAGACTTATAGCAATTACTTCTATTTGAATGTGCTCAAACGTTAATAGCACATTCATTACTGGGCCAAAACAGATTTGACCGTTGCTTCACACGCCCCTCTACATTCTTCATTCAAATTTATATTTTCGTGGCATTCGTGTTTTCACCAGCATTTCCCAATAGTTCTCAGAATTTCACGAAACTATTTCAAAAGCTCTGCTTCTCCATGGCTACCTCACCTAAAGATACTGCAGCTCCTGGTTCACCCTCTGTACCATCATCTCCGCACCAGGAACAACCGGAATTCAACATCCAACCCATACAAATAATTCCTGGTCAAGCCCCTGTTCCTGAGAAACTGGTTCCCAAACGACAACAGGGAGTAAAGACTGCTGAAAACCCTAGCCTTGCAACAAGTCCTAGGGAAGTAGACCCGGAGATGGATAAGAAGATCCGCAGTATTGTGAGTAGCATTCTGAAAGATGCGTCTGTGCCTGATGCTGATGAAGATGTTCCAACATCCTCCACCCCGAATGGTTCTGTGCCTGATGTTGATAAAGATGTTCCAACATCTTACGCTCCAAATGCTAAAGCCCTCCCTTCACCCAGTGAAGAGGAATCAACAGAAGAAGAGGATCAAGCCTCAGAGGAGACCCCTGCACCAAGGGCACCAGAACCTGCTCCAGGTGACCTCATTGACCTAGAAGAAGTTGAATCTGATGAGGAACCCATTGCCAACAGGTTGGCACCTGGCATTGCAGAAAGGTTACAAAGCAGAAAAGGAAAAACCCCCATTAAGAGGTCTGGACGAATCAAAACTATGGCACAGAAGAAGAGCACTCCGATCACTCCTACCACATCCAGACGGAGCAAAGTTGCAATCCCTTCCAAGAAGAGGAAAGAAATTTCCTCATCTGATTCTGATGATGATGTCGAACTAGATGTCTCGACATCAAAGAGGGCCAAGAAATCTGGGAAGAAGGTGCCTGAAAATGTCCCTGATGCACCATTGGACAACATCTCATTCCACTCCATTGGCAATGTTGAAAGGTGGAAATTTGTATATCAACGAAGGCTTGCTGTTGAAAGAGAACTGGGAAGAGATGCCTTGGATTGCAAGGAGATCATGGACCTCATCAAGGCTGCTGGACTGCTGAAAACTGTCACCAAGTTGGGAGATTGCTATGAAAGTCTAGTCAGGGAATTCATTGTCAACATTCCCTCTGACATAACAAACAGAAAGAGTGATGAGTATCAAAGAGTGTTTGTCAGAGGAAAGTGTGTTAGATTCTCCCCTGCTGTGATCAACAAATACCTGGGCAGACTAACAGATGGAGTGGTGGACATTACTGTCTCTGAGCATCAAATTGCCAAGGAAATCACTGCCAAACGAGTCCAGCATTGGCCAAAGAAAGGGAAGCTTTCAGCAGGGAAGCTAAGTGTGAAGTATGCAATTCTACACAGGATTGGTGCTGCAAACTGGGTACCCCCTAATCATACTTCCACTGTTGCCACAGGTTTGGGTAAATTTCTGTATGCTGTTGGAACCAAGTCCAAATTTAATTTTGGAAACTATATATTTGATCAAACTGTTAAGCATTCAGAATCTTTTGCTGTCAAATTACCCATTGCCTTCCCAACTGTATTGTGTGGCATTATGTTGAGTCAACATCCCAATATTTTAAACTACACTGACTCTGTGATGAAGAGAGAATCACCTCTATCCCTGCATTACAAACTGTTTGAGGGGACACATGTCCCAGACATTGTCTCGACATCAGGGAAAGCTGCTGCTTCAGGTGCTGTGTCCAAGGATGCTTTGATTGCTGAACTCAAGGACACATGCAAGGTGCTGGAAGCAACCATCAAAGCCACCACAGAGAAGAAGATGGAGCTGGAACGGCTGATCAAAAGGCTCTCAGAAAATGGCATTGATGATGGTGAAGCAGCTGAGGAAGAAGAAGAAGCAGCTGAGCAAGAAGATGAAGCAGCTGAGGAAGAGATAGAAGCTGCTGAGGAAGAGGAAGATGCAGCAGAGGATACTGAATCAGATGATGATGATTCTGAAGCCACCCCATGATCATCAGACCTTTATGTTTTTGCTTTTTACTAGCTGTAGGGGCATGTCCCTTTGAACAATTGATTACTATTGGTCTGTAATATTTGCACCTTAAATTCATGCATTCTACTTTTGTCAAATTCTGTCTAAAAAGGGGGAGTAATAGTATTATGCTTGCTATTATGCATGATTTTGAGTAGTAGGATACTATGTATGCAATAGTAGTTTGATACGATGTATGGCAGTAGGATACGATGTATGCATGATTCATGATTTTGAGGGGGAGTTGCATGTATATGACCTTGAGGGGGAGACTGCTGCTGATGATGACTGATGTAAGCTACTAGTAGCTGATAGAAGATGCTGCAGTAAGCATGAAGACAGGGGGAGCAGGAGCAGAAAGCTGATGTCACGTGAGATGTCTTGACATCCTGGAGAAGACTTGCAGATTTGCAACTTGAAGAATTTCCGCTGTGCTTGATTACTCTGATAATGAAAGTTGCTGATCCCACTTGCATAACTGCTCGTACCTGCTCAGGAAGTGTCTAAGTATGTTTTAGACAAAATTTGCCAAAGGGGGAGATTGTTAGTGCTTAGCTTTACTAAGCCTTAAAAGATTGGCTAAGATTTTGTTAAAACATAAGCACTTAGACAATGAAGGAAAGCTGGAGTTGCTGCACATGATGTCCAACGTTATGTCAACGATAAGATCGGGCTGCACAATGCACAAGGCAAGATAAAATGTCAAATGAAGAATTGAAGCTGCAGGATCCACGATGTCGGATACAATGTCCTGGACATCCTGCCCGAAAATACTGGAGGTGCTGCACAATGCACAAGGCAAGATAAAAGTCAAATGAAGTTGCAGGATCCACGATGTCGGATACGATGTCCTGACATCTTGCCCGAAAATACTGGACATATAAATCTGTTATATCTTTAACAGATTATTGTGCAGTTAGCAAGAGATTAGATGATCTATCTTCTGGAACGAATTAAAAGATAATTAAAGTTCGAATTTCAAACTAGAAGAGTTCGTTCAGGGATTAAAGATTAAAGATTAAAGATAAAAACTAAAAGATCAAACTGTATCTTTTAGATCTTTAAGTGCAGATTTTCAGGAAGAATGATAGATCTCCTCCAGCACAAGCTGTTGCAGCCCAGATACGCACACTGCTATATAACCATGGAGGCTGCACGAGTTCTGTACCAAGTCCGGGATTGAAGAGTTATTTTGTGAGTTTTGGGACTTGAGTGTTTTGTGAGCCACCTTGATGTTACTCTAACATCAAGTGTTGGACCTGAGTGTGTAGAGTTGATCTCTTGTGTGTAGAGTTGATCTCTAGTGTGTAGGGTTGATCCCTTTTGTTCAGAGTTGATCTCTGGTGTGTCTTTGATTTAATTGTAAACACGGGAGTGTGAGTGAGAGGGAGTGAGCGGGGTTCTCATATCTAAGAGTGGCTCTTAGGTAGAGATTGCACGGGTAGTGGTTAGGTGAGAAGGTTGTAAACAGTGGCTGTTAGACCTTGAACTAACACTATTTTAGTGGATTTCCTCCCTGGCTTGGTAGCCCCCAGATGTAGGTGAGGTTGCACCGAACTGGGTTAACAATTCTCTTGTGTTGTTTACTTGTTTAATCTGTTCATACGGACACATATAATCTGCATGTTCTGAAGCGTGATGTCGTGACATCCTGTACGACATCTGTCCCCAGTATCAGAATTTCAGAATCTAACAAGACATGGCATTTAGTAGACTTGCCTCCTGGTTGCAAACCAATTGGTTGTAAATGGATCTTGAAAAAGAAACTAAAACATGATGGTACTGTGGATAAATACAAGGCTCGCCTTGTAGCCAAGGGTTTTAGGCAAAGAGAGAATGTGGATTTCTTCGACACCTTTTCACCAGTCACTAGAATAACATTTATTCAGGTGCTAATATCTCTTGCTGCTATTCACAGTCTAGTGGTACACCAAATGGATGTTAAAACTGCTTTTTTAAATGGTGAATTGGAAGAGGAAATCTATATGGAACAACCTGAAGGGTTTGTGATTCATGGACAAAAAGATAAAGTCTGCAAGTTAGATAAATCTTTGTATGGTCTAAAACAAGCACCTAAGCAGTGGCATGAAAAGTTTGATAACTTAATAGTCTCGAATGAGTTTAAGGTGAATGGAAGTGACAAATGCATTTACTACAAATCTGTAAATAATATTTGCACTATCATATGTGTATATGTCGATGACCTTCTCATATTTGGTTCAAATATTCATGTAGTGAACGATGTGAAATCATTGTTGTGTAACAACTTTGATATGAAAGACCTCAGAGAAGCAAGTGTAATCCTTGGTATTAAGATTACTAGGTCAAAAGAGGAAATTTCTCTGGATCAATCTCACTACATTGAGAAGATCTTAAAGAAATATGACTACTTTGATTGTAAACCTACTAGTACACCATATGTTCCAAGTGTAAAACTATTTAAGAATACTGGTGAAGGTATACGACAAACTGAGTACGCAAGTATCATTGGCGGCCTTAGGTATGCCACTGATTGTACTAGACCCGACATAACCTATGTTGTGGGATTATTATGCAGGTTTACCAGTAGACCTAGTATGAAGCACTAGCACACTATTGAAAGGGTAATGAGGTACCTTAAAAGAACCATAAACCTTGGATTACATTATAAAAGGTTTCCCGTTGTACTTGAAGGATACAGCGATGCAGATTGGCTTTCAGATGATTCCAAAGCAACCAACGACTATATATTTAGCATAGCTGGTGGGGCTGTTTCTTGGAAGTCAAAGAAACAGACTATCTTAGCTCAGTCCACTATGGAATCTGAGATGATAGCACTAGCAACTGCTAGTGAGGAAGCAAGTTGGCTGAGAAGCTTACTTGCAGAGATTCCTTTATGGGAAAGACCGATACCAACTGTGTTGATCCATTGTGATAGTACCGCGGCTATTGCTAAAATTTAGAACCATTATTACAATGGTAAGAAACGACAGATACGTCGTAAGCACAACACTGTTAGAGAATTACTCTCAACAGGAGCTGTTAAAGTGGATCACATACGCACTGATGATAATTTAGCAGATCCTTTGACAAAAGGATTAGCTAGAGAGAAAGTCCATAACACTTCTAAAAGAATGGGACTATTGCCCTTACTATGATGATCATTCATGATGGTAACCCGACCTAAATGACTGGAGATCCTAAGAACTAGGTTCAATGGGTAATAACAAGTTATGAAGTGATATGTGATGAACATGCTGTTATAAGTGAAAGTGGCATGATTCCTGAAGTAACAAGAGGATGAATTATGAAAAAAATTCATAATTCTTAATGAGATCTATACTCTACGTTGAGTGGAGTACCTAGGCTACAGGAGTACTCTTGATAGACTCACCTATGTAAATGTTGAAGTGGGGGCCGCTTCATATGAAATTTTGGGCAAAAATTTCTAGAGCGTTCACTATACCGGGATAGACGTGCATGACCTTTAACGCACGGACTTTATAGAATACACCTATGAAAAGGTTGTGTGTGGTTTGATGTCGAAGATAGAGTTCAAGACTTTGAGTCACTCTAGTAAAATCTGAATCTTACTCACTATGCAAAGGTTCAAGCTATATGACACCTTTGTTTATGCATAATTTTATGAAATCCTCAAAAATCTTCTTTTCAAATTTCAAGTGGGGGATTGTTAGAACAAAGGATGAAATTTTGGAAAAAAAGAAAGGAAAAAAAAAAGAAAAAAAAGGGCTTCAAGTCCCACATCGCTCAGGATAAACACTTGAATAGTGTTTCACTCCCTATATAGAGAGAGCTCATTTCTTCATTTTTCCTTGCCCCAGTTGAGAAGCATTTCCTCAACTTTTCTTTCTCCCTCCCATATTTCAGCCGATGCATTTCCGACAAACTTCCCCCTCTTTCTTTCTGTCGCTCTAAAACTTCAGTTGGCTATAAAGAGTGACTTTTTAAGTCATATTTTTCGGTTGGCTATAATAGTGACTTTTTAAGTCATATTTTTCGGTTGGCTATAATAGTGACTTTTCAAGTCATATTTTCGGTTGGCTGTTAGAGTGACTTTTCAAGTCATATTTTCGGGTGGCTTTAGAGTGACTTTTCAAGTCATACAAGAGGGTGTAATTCTAGAAAAGGTTCCCTCGGTGCAGTGAGAATCTTATACAGTGATCTGGGCTGTTTTATCCTGGGGACATCGTGGTTGATAGTCTGCTTGCACAATTTTTTGGCAGTGCCACAAAACGTCTTAAAGAAAGCGACATTGTCCGTGACTCAGCCAGTAATTTTTTCAGTTTGCCATAAACTATTGTTACCACAAACCATCATGACACCAACTTCAGCAATGCCTGCAACAATGATAATGAAATGCATTAGTACAGATATGCTACAAATGTTCTTCAGTATAAGGCATATGTGATGTATGAAACTTTTTAGAAATATAATATAAAACCATTTATGTGTGTTCACCAAGCAACTTAAACTATTGAGATAGTTGGTTAGTACATTGTCCACACTCCAAGCCCAAAGGCATACATGAAGGGGCATGTTAGAAATGTAATATTAAACCATTCATGTGTCTTCACTTTAATTGCTTAAGCTTTTGGAATAGTTAATTCATAACTATATCCAACAACCATTTGGTTATAAATTCATGTCTTTGGATTATGGCCATCAAAATATTTGTGAAGAGTTGGGCTCTATCAAATTATCAATTATAAAAAAGCTCGCAATACTAAGAATCAAAATATTGATTTAAATATTTTTCAACGCATAATACAAATGGAGTGCAATTTGGTTTTTGATATGCAACAATAACCTTTCAAAGCTATTTTCAATCATACTTGTAGCGTATAAGTATTGATGATATTGATAGTCTCCCATACAAGCATTATCTTTCAAGATAAAAATCTTGTTCCCAATCATTTTTACATCCACCACATTTTCCTTCCCATTCTTGTCTACAATAATACTCACTCCATTCTTTCGTCGAACTTTCCATGCGTACAAAAATTTAAATCCGGTAATGTCTAGCTCTTTATTTTTTTTCTAACCCTCTTAGTTTCTTGAAGACATGTGATGCTAATCCTTCTTTGAATCATAGAGTCCACCGCCTCCAAGGACTTACCTGTCAAAGTCTTAAGTACCAAAGCTAACCTAATCAAGCACTCCCCATTTAATTGATGCCGTTCAATTTTACAGGTTAGTCAATGCACAAGGCATACACTGTTTAGTTGGTGTTGTTACATAATTTTTTGCCACATTAAAAATTGAAATCATGGACACCACACAAAAATGAAAATCCAGAATATAAAAATTTGATGAAATAAATCTTGATATAGTTTGATCATTTCATATAAAATGAGAAAAAGGAATACTGTAAGAAATAAATTGAGATGAGGGGCACTAACCATATGCATTTGCAATATCAGTTGTGCTTTGGAAGATGGAAATCACGACTATGCACATGATCATCAAAAACCAGTTGATTATGGGGATGTAAATTTGACCCACATACGGACAAAAATTGTCACTATAAATAAATAATTCGTAGGTAAATGTATGATAGACTTTGTCCTACGGACATTTCTTCCGTCAACTTTGAGGGGTGTATAATGATAGCTAATTGTCTGTCACTATAGGTTTTACCTACTATGTATAGTGTGTAGGTAAAAGTCATTAACTTCTACTTACATCTCCTAACTGTAGGTAAAAGTCTTTAATATGTACCTATCATCTTCAACTGTAGGTAAATATTTAGATCTTAGAGAGAGTTTAGAACATACATAACTGAATGTGGGCAGTGCAGCAATCCAACGATCCTTCCAGCTCCAACTCCAACTAGCTTTGCCTGGTATTAGAGTGACAAGACATCAAGGCCATAATCTAGTACAAGGACCATAAAGATGTCTACAATATCTTCTGCATATATACACAGAATTAGAGTGACAAGACATCAAAATAACTTCCACATATATTTCAGTTAGACATAATTTTATAGTTGTGCTCTTAATTTTATTGATTTATATTTATAAGAAATAAATTTAAATCTAGAAGTATTAGCTAATCGACATTTCCCTAATCAAATTAATCAAGAACAATTTTAGACCCATATAATTAGCATTCAAAATCCAAAATTAGACTACATAAACATAAAAGGAGATTCTACTGTGTGCGCATGTTCATACATAAACATAATTACAGTTCAGATTTGTCTTTCTTTTTGAGTTTTGAAAATAATAATAAACAGTTGTTAAACAAAATAGTTTAGTTTAATAGGCATAACTAAAATGGGAGTATTTACAATTTTTTTAATGACATGATTTTTAAAAAATGATAGCAAGGTGTAAGTCTGATTTTCATATTTAAAAAGAGTATACCATATCCTTGTAGGACATGAGCACAAGTAACCACCTGTAAGTAACCTTCCACATGTGCAGATAAAGTTGCGGCTCCAGACAAAATAAGACGTACTCTACCCCCTAAACCTTGCTTTACCTGATCAAGTAGTAAAATCATGATTAGTAAAAAATCCTGTCATACCAAGGGGATGGGGAGTTCAAATTTATAAATTTTAAAACCTTGTCAAACACAATTTTATCTTATAGGAACACACATCAATCAATTTCACCTTGTAAGGTAATAAACAAACATTCAATCCAATCCAATGTGACATAACCTTGAAACTGCAGAAGAAACAGAACTAAAGTTTCAATTTCAATTCAGTCTAGAAAAAAAAAAGGAATAGAAAGCAGTAACCTAGCCCTAAAAATAGAATAAATAAATAAAAACATATATATTAGTATGAAGCTAACCGACAATGGAGTTATCGAAAAATGAAAAATCTGGAGAGAAATAATGCATCAATTTGGGAAATTCCCATCATTTTGGGTAGGCAGTTAATCACGAACAAAGAGATGAATTCACGTCAAAGGGACAAGGTCCCAAAATTAAAAAAATAAAAACAAAGTTAATCGAAAATAGTATTAATAAAATAAAGGGGCAACGAGCGAGAAACTATCTTAGTTCATATGGATTTGTAAGTGAATTTAATATGAATTTTATCTTATATTAATTGTCAAACATAATTAATATTAATTTAATATGAATTTGTAAGTGAATTCATATGGGAACAATCTTAGTTCCCTAATATCTTATAGAGGATCCATAACGGTTCATTGCAGGTTTGTCGTGATTTCACCTTTACTCAAGAAACTATCTACAAAACAACACTTATTATGAATAAGCAAAGTTGAATAATGTCTTCTTCAAGAAGCCCCCAGAAGAAATCTTCTGTGTCAAACCTGTGTATCAGATAGGGGTTGAGAGTCAATGCATTTTTTTCCCAATTGGGAAGGGGAAGGAAGAAAAATGAAAAAGAAAAGTAAGAAAAATGCTACTCCAATGATCAAGCAATAATTTGCAGAGTAGCTTTGTCCTATTGAAATAATAATTTTACCATCAAGATTATATGATTATGGAAAGATCATCAAAATGTCAACAATCATGAGAATTTTCAAGAGTTTACCTGAGTACACTCTATCAAGCACACGAGGAACAACACAGAAAATAGTTGGTTTTAGTTCCCCAACATCATCAATTAACAATTTGACATCCTACAGTTTAATTATTACATCAAATGTTCATTTCGTAATTATAGAAGGAGCACTTTCATTTCTATTATAAAACTTGTGGATAAAGCATAATAGTACATGAAATGAATAATCCACCACTAGTAAAAATTCATCCCATGAATATATTGCCAACCCAAAACTTTCAACTTCTTGCTTTTGTATAGGGTTAACCTTTCCGAAGCTTACAATTGCTGTAACAAAGACATAAAAATGAATGCTTCTTTATAAAGCACAAGCATTTTAGGAAAGAAAGGAGAGAATCAACAAAACTTACTCTTGAGATACTTTGTTGCATTTGAAAATGTCTTGAATAGCTGAAAAGTTTCAAAACAAATATTTGGGTGAGACTAACTGTTTACAAAAGATTATACACAACTCTCAAATCCTTCCTAACAATTAAACTGCTATAAAACAGAGGGTTTAGATAGGAGAACCTCATGTATCTTCTTCTCTTCTGCAAATGCAATTGAGACCTCTGAATGGCATATAATAAACTCTATAGCCCCAACACCTGTGTCATATGAATGAGAGTGTCAAAGCAATTGAAAATTATAAGTTTAATTTGAAAAATGAATATTTGTATAATGAGATATTCTCCTAGTACAATGCACCATTTGAATTTACTGCATGCAGTAAACTTCAAAAAACATATCATTGTTAGAAAAGTTATCACAATTTTAGGTACGGGACAGGTTTTAGTGTAAGTTCTTTACTTGCATTATTTTAAAAGGACTTTGTTCGTAAATAAGTGGAACTCTCTGCAGAGAGTAGACATTCAATATAAGAAACAAAGCTTCAATCTAGAAATACCTTATTCTCCATTAAGCTCAATAAGGACTACAAAAATCCAACTACCAAAGAAACAATACAGTAGAAATAGAAATAACAATAGATACTCAGCACAAAAAAGAAACAAAAATCAACATATCAACATCTAAATAATACAATAGAAACCTCCAACATATAGAGTGAGCAGAAAAATTAAGATGGAAAAAACTCAGAAGAAAACAAGGGAAGCAAATTCAAAAATAAAATGTACATGCATGCTCATAATCCATTCTGCAGAATTGGCACCATAAATACCACATTTTACACCCTGCAAGTCAGCAATATATGAATTAAGCTAAAATGAACAAATTGTTAGAAACTATAAATATAATCATATGCAAATATGAAATATCAAAATCATATAAAATAATGATATCCATGTCAAAGAACCAAGCACTTGAACTCACATGACCATGGTTCTGATTCACTCTTGATCTATTCATGCACATGCAGATAGCCACATTACCAAGAATATATGGTGTTTGAATTTTGTCAGTGGCATGAAAGCATGTAAATTACACGTAAATGTTGGTTGTAACTTGTAAACAATGAACACGTAAACAACCCAACATGTATTGTGAATCCAAGAATTTGGAATAACATAATAATACTACTGAAACAATTATGAAAAAAATGCTTCATTTTCTGGTAAGAAAGACACAACTGACTTACTTTTCCATAACCACAGCTGCGGATAGAATTCCCAATTTTATATGTGTTTATTTATGTGGCCTTTTGATATTGAGTAAGAGTGAGTAGATTTGGTGAGGCATGAAGTCCAACTTAATTTCTGAAACTAACAACTGACAATGACAACTTTACCTATGATCCACTTAATTGTTTTTATTGGCAAACAAAATTATTAATATAAATAGAAGGGTACCCGGGGTATCAATGAGAAGTACATGAACAAATAAATTATACAATCAACCCCATATATATGCATTGACATGGTCGATTCTGAATTTTTTTTGCCCTGGACAGACTAAAAAAATTATGTCCTCATAATCATTCAAATATTATCTGCACGAAATTACTATAATAATGTAACCAGTTTCCCTGCACCATGTTATGCCTGCCAACACCCCGAGATAAATTTATAGCAACATATATAACTGTATTCAATCATTATTTTCCTCATTATATGATCCACTTAATTAAATGAATCAACATATGGAGGAGTTAATAACTTACTGTTTTCTTTTCTTTCTTTTTTTTTGTTCTGTTATGCCATATTGGTTAGAGTTTATGCTTGGCTAGATTCGGTTATTGATCTACCTACGGATAATGGACATTTTATATCATGTTGGATTCAACAGGGGCATGAAAGCCAAAGTGGTATGGCATATGTTATGGACTTATTTATGGTTTGATGTAAATATTGGATACTTATCAATGTACGAGACTAAAGCTTTCTACTAGATTCAATCTCCATTAATTAGGGTTGCAATATCTGTATTCCTCTTAACTAGTTGACCAAAACAATTGATTATATATAGAGGCTTCCCAAAATTGATAAGTATCCCCCCTATTAATCCACGAATTTGATAATTTAAGTATGTTTCAGGTCTCACAACTTAAAACAATAAACTCTCGGTTTTACCATTTTTATCACCAAAATCACGAAAACAGAAGGTAAAATAAAAATAATGTGTTAATTATTAATCAAAACATATCATTTAAATAAAACAAACCAAAATTAATCTCCCCTGATTTTTCACTCTCCGTACTGTCAAACAAAAGCAGAGAACCTTCTTATTAACACAGTCAAATATTTTAAAGCGAGCTCCTTTATGCTTTATACCATGACATAATAAAGATTAGTATCAAACTACAACGAATCAAGCATTAAGTTAAGGGCGAAGAAGCTTAATATCATGGTGATAATTGGCATACAGAATACTTTATAAGTTAACCAAATTAAAAAACTGATAATTTAAGTATGTTTCAACTACCTTGCAATTTTTGCTCATGATTGGCCAAGAGGTCTGCATATCTACAACCTCTTTCTGGATGTAGTAGTCTAGTCTGGCATGATTTTGTTGGTGCCAGTAGTGTTTTGTTACTTGTTAGTGATGTTTTGGCCTCCAATTCAGTAAAAAATAAAAAATAAATAACAATGGAAGTATTCATGACAAGTATTCTCCCAAGCAAATACTGCATAATGATATCGAGAATGCATGACAACACGAGGAAGCACCACACGAGAATGCATGACAAGTATTCCCACTAGTTTTATATTATTAGTTTTTTCAATAATGTCATTTTTTATTAACTGTATTTAACTTCTATTTTTTATTATTTAAAAAATTTAGAGAGGCACGGACTTCCCCTAGTTTATACGAAAGTGACCACTAATAATTATTATTATCATACTAAGAATTTGGGGAAAATAATCATGACTCAAACTCATACTTTATGAGACTTACATCATTAAAAAAATAAAAAAAAATAAAAAGTTGATCTTAAAGGACAAAAGGCAGTTCATACCTGATTATGCTGTCTTTTCCTTTTATCTCTAAAATGAGCAAAGGCATGTGGATCAAAACCAAGAACATGCATAACCTGAAAAAATGATCAAATATGATGAACAATGCCACATATTGCCTCTCATGCATCTCTATATATAATTATATATTACAAACCTCATGTATCAGAGTAGCTGAAAGCAAAGTCTCTGCCTCGACAGAAT
Organism: Glycine max; assembly: GCF_000004515.6. Lineage (NCBI taxonomy): Eukaryota > Viridiplantae > Streptophyta > Magnoliopsida > Fabales > Fabaceae > Glycine > Glycine max. The sequence continues at coordinate 20,050,108 of NC_038254.2, forward strand.
TTAGCACATATCCAATTTTAGAAACCACGGTGCCTAGATTGTTTTTTACTCTGATGGAGGGGATTTCATCATGTCCTGTTTCATCACATTTTACAATATTTCAGACCTCAAATTCTTTTTCACTTTTCAATAAGAATAAAATAAAGTCTGAGTCTCATATACAAACCAACAAACAACAACAAATTCTTATCTAACTAGGTCAGCTACATGGATCATAGGACACCATTGACACGGTTATAAACAAAAGTTTCAGGAATTAAATTAAACCTGAGTCTCATATAATTTAGCAAAATAAATTATACCTGAATTTCTACAAGGATGAGGGAGTATGAATAGGCAAAGGCTATGTCACCAAGAGCTTGCATGGTTCTCCAAACTTTTTCAGTTTGTGTCACGGTACCAACTATTATCCCGGTTAGGCTTCCCCTGACTCCTCTATTTTCTGTTACATGGTTAATTCAAGTCAGATTTCTTACCAGTGATTGAAGATGAACAAATATCATCATGATGGACATGTGAATAGCATGAATTCATACCAATAACTTTTCCAATACCAAGGCCTAGCCCAATAGTGGAGTATGTGAAGGACATGACAGCAGCTACAATGGAGAGCCACCACAATTGATCGAAGCCCGGAATTTGTGAGAAAATAATTTCCACTATACCAAATGAAATCATGTACATGTTACTGTTCATATTGTCGATTCCATCTCTCCGCCATTTCCATCTCCGTCATCGTCGCCTCCGCCGTGCTCCTCTCTGATTCCGATGGCGACGGAGGAACGAATCCACTGTACGAGGGTGCGGAGCGCGCCGCTCGCAAGGCGACGGACCCCTGCGACCGGATCTTCCAACACGCGAAGTGTACCAGTGTCGCCGCTGCGGTCGGTGCTGTCCTCGGTGAACCACGAGGTCCGCTCCGACTTCGAGATTCGTGTCACGGCACTACTTGCGGAAGTGAACACCCTTTCTAAAAATATGAGATTTTACCTATACTAAACATGGGAAATTATATATATTTAACATAGAATTAATTATATTCATAACTAAGAGTGCTCCGTAGGTATAAGTTATTAGAAATTTTACCTATAGTAAATATTGGTAAGTATAAGTTCTTTTATTTTTACTTACACCAAACATAGATAAGTATAAGTCATTTTGTTTTTACCTACATTAAACACATGTAGGTATAAGTTTATTTGAGTTCTACCTACACTAAATTATGTCTATAGGTAAAAATGTTTGTAGCTACATGGAAAATTTCTTGTAGTGTTGAGGTGTGAATTATCTTGAGCCTGGGGAAGCATCCCAAAGCCATAGATTGCTTTATGCATGAAAATGTAGTAGATATCATTGCTTGGCTGGCAATCATAGCAGCAAGTGTGGCAATCACAAACATTGGCCAGAAGAGACTCTCTGATTCACACAGAGCACAAACAGCAGGTACCAACACAATTACTACAAGTTTGCTTCACACAAAGCACAAACTTAGGACTATAGTTTTAAGGACATTGACTTTAAGAATAAACACAAGCAGTCACAGTCATTGTGTCAGAAAATATCACCTGGAACAGACTTGTAGAATACACTTGCATAAGAACTTGGGTTCTTCGTCAAAAAAGCAGCTTGGCCCATATAAGCGAGTAGGAGATAGGGAAATACCACACAAGTGAAGGCAATCTGTTTAAGCGATTATACAAAGGTTTAAGAAAGGAAATTTAAATAATCATACTAAATTTATGTTTTTCTCTTTGAAAATAAACGATTTAAGGATTCACAAACTTGTATTGCTGGCCCAGATATGCAAACATTGCTTCTGCACCTATGAGGAATATACAAGAAAGTTATATAATTTTTTGACACCTAGTCCTAAAGGGATAAACTTCTCATTGAGATGACAAGAATATATTACTTGTATTCTGAATGACTATAAAAAGACACGTAGTTTCGGGATAGTTTCCTAATCATGTGTAAAAAGACAACGTAGAGCGAGCTAGTTAGTTGAAGTGAGAAATCTTGCATTCACTCATTGTAAAAGAATTCATATTTTGCAATTTTTTTATGGTTTATTAATTATGTATACTATAAGTAGCTGAACCAACTCTTATCAAATGTCTCAAGTTCATTCTTGGAGATATGTGGAGACTTTGGTCATAAAAAGTTATATTTTTCCTGAAAGAAAGAAGCAGCCACCAAAAGAATATCCATCTAATGATCTAAAGCTAATATGTGAAAGAAGTTTTCCTGTATTTCCAATATCTGAAAGAAACAGAAAGTGACTTGTATTTCCAATATCTATTATTTCTTTTATTTGTCCAGAAAAAAAAATCTTAAAAACAAAGGAAAATATACCTACCTGTACCAAATTCATCTATTTGATCTTGCAGACCACTTATGGCAGGCATCACTACATCAAAGAAGCACCATGGTTATACAGAAGTTACGCCACAAGAAAAATTTTCTTCACATCAGCTCTACTTTAACAGGATAAACAAGAGGAATGTTTGTATGTTATCTGAGAGGGACTTCTATTATACATTAGCTCATACAATGAGTATGAAAAATTTAGCTCAAGTGACAAATGCTTGTGATCAAACTTCATTACAGCATTGATCATATGATAAAAATAAAAAAACTTACAACAGAAGTTCAGGTCAAAAAGTTGCTTGCTTATGTACCTGCTATTGCTGGGGTTAGAATACCATCTCCAATAACCATGGAGGCTGTTTTACTACTGTAGGCTCCTTTTGCAAACTATTTATTAAAAGGGGGCTGTTTTCAAACTATTTATCGGGGGGTCTGTTTTTATTTGCATTGCGCCAAAGGCAGGGGCGCAATTCAACGGGGAGATAACATGTGACATTGAGTTGTTGTGCCAACAGTTTTGCGCAATGGGTTGCTACACTTGCAGTGGTGCAATCACTTTTGGTCAAACTTTTGACAGCGTGTGTACTTGACCAACTTTGCGCAAAGGGTTGTCAATGCTTCTGCGTTGAATGTGAAAAATTCGCTATTATCATGTGGGAATAATATAGCTGTCAATGAATTAAAAGTTCAAAGATTTGCAACAAATTTAGATGAAGATTTTGGCGATGATGAATAGAGTTTTTTTTTATAAAATAATAAAAATAAATAAATAGAGTAAATAATAAGTTGTACGTACTCTAGCTATAAATAGAGACGTGTTAGGTCATTTTTCACACTGACGATGTCTCCCCTTACTCTCAATTTTGTTTATCTCTCTCCTCCTCCCAAAACCCTATCTTTTTCTCGCATACCACCAAACCTATCTCATAAAAACGATGATCTTGGACTCATTCACCGTTGGATGGTCGTGAAATTTAAGCACCAGGTTTGAAACTCAATTCCGAGCCTTCTCACCGTTGGGAATTATAAAACAATGTCGAAGCTAATAGAAATACCCTTCGCATTGTAACTTTTTCTTCCCCGCAGAAACCCAGAACTGTCTCGGTAAAACTATGATCCCGAACTCGTTAACTGTTGGATTGTGCTGAAATTTTGATATGTGGTTCGTGATTTAATTTCGCACACCTTCACCGTTGGAATTTACAAAAGAATGGTTATGAACAGAGAAAGATACATCGCATGTAGGACCATGAAATAGAGGCTTTAATCTCTTCTCCTTCTCTCTAACATTTGGGAATCCTAACAGAGCAATCGGAGGAAGAACTCTAGAGAGCACAAAAAATGTCACAATTGATAACGGAGAAAGCTTGAGTGACTACATCGAGGTAAGGGATGAGTTATTCACAATTGAGGATTAGTGAGAATATGTGTAGGAATCCTTAGAGTATCAATTGGAATGAGTTTCGGGGTGTTTCCGTAATTTTTTATTTTATCCTTATAATTATAACTGTGAATTATATATGTTTGATGAACCAGTTGATGTCCCAATGAGAAATTACTGTGTGAAATTGATGTGTTCTTGTGTTGAGTGTGAACCCTTAAAAAAATTGAGCTCTTTCTATTAATGTAAATTATATTTTAAATAATATTATTCAATGACTTATTTTATACAAATTATTATCTTGTTCTAATTTTTTCCACGATGATGATCAACATGTTATGTGTATATATTTATTGTAATACTAAAATAATAAATTAAAGAAAGTTGTAAGGTTAATGTCTAGTGATAATTTCTTTTCATGTAATATTAAATTAATTATTATAAAAATTCTTTTGATTAAAAATAATGTAGTTTGATTTACTAGTGTGTGTATATATATATATATATATATATATATATATATATATATATATATATATATATGTTTTGTGTGTCATGCAAATATGATTACTATGTGATGTGTATATGAGTTATGAGGTGTAATAAATTATTATAATGACATTATAATATTATTATGGAGATTGAGTAGTACAAAGTGGAATGTGTCAATTTGCGATATACATGTAACCATGAGATGATTGATTGTCACATTATGAGATGTTAAATTGTGGGCATGATATTTGGTTGTGAATAAGTGTGTGTGTTTAACACTTATGTGACAATAATTATGTTGTGAGTTGTGAATTAGACAATAACCCGATCAGTGTTGATATTGAGAAAATATTTATGCTCAGTGTTAAAGAGAAAGTGTAGGATCCTATTTAGGAACCAGTGTTAAATTGTAGCGCAATGTGTTGAACGTGTTTAAAACACGAGTGTGAGGTTATGGGTATTGTATAATTAATGAACAGTTTCTATAAATTGAATTTGTGATTAATTGTGGAATAACATGTTGCTTTGAGATTATAATATTGTTATTGAGATTGAGTATAAGTACAAAGTTGAATTTGTGCTAATCTGTGATATACATGTAAACATGTAATGATGGATTATGATATTATGAGATGTGAAATTGTGAATAAGTTTTATTTGTTAATAAGTGTGTGGTTAACACTTGATGTGACATTACTTGTGGTGTGAGTTGTGAATTATACAATAACTTGACCAGTGTTATCTTGAGAAAAGTGTTGATGCACAGTGTTAAAGAAAAAATGTAGGTTTCCCATTTAGAAACCGGCGTTAAAGAGAAAATGTAGGTTTTCTATTTAGGAACCAGTGTTAAATTGTAGCGCAATGTGTTAAGCATGTTTAAAACACTAGTGTGAGGTTGTGGGTATTTTATAATTCATGAGTAATGTCTGCATGCAAAAAATTATTTTAGGGGTTGGACCTGAATCAGGAGGGAGAGGCCCTGACGGACTCTTCGGAGTGTAGGCCGTGGGGTAAATACACCCAGTTTGAGTATTCCTTTAAGCTTGTATCGATCTCACTTGGTTGGAGCATTCTCGTAAAACAGCGTAACCCTGACTGGTCTCCCTATGATTTTACTTAGTGAGAGTAACCTGACATACTCATGTTGTGGTGTGTATCTTGTTGTGTACTCCTAAGCGCCCCAGGGTGGTTTTTCACTGACATGATACCACATTGTATATAGGGTTGAGTTTTAACATAATTGTTGCATACGCTTGCTAATTGTTTATTATGAAATTGATGTGTTATTATGTCTTGATCGGAGTGTGTGATTCATGTGTAATGTGATTGATGATTGAAAAGTGAATTTTAAATGACAAAGTGGTGGAATTACGTGAGTTATGTTTAAGTAAGTTGTATCTCATTTGTATGATATGTATATCTAGTTGTCTTGTTTCTTTATTAGTTAGGAATGTGATAACTCACTCCCTATGTGTTGTTTGTGTTTGGATCCTATGATGATCTTGAACTTTGTGGAACAGATGATTAGGTAAATTGCTTTAAGGAACCTTGTGCTGAAGGACGTCGGGACACAATGCTCTGATAGGATGTATTGGGATATAGATTTTTATATTAATTGTATGAAGTCTTAGGCAGCCTTATTTGAGTCGAGATGACTATATATATTTATTTGGACAAGTTTGAATATGATGTAAAAGAAAGTGAATGTGAATCTTTTACCCTGTTGAAAGGATTTTATTTAAATGTGTTTTAAAAACTTTTAATTAATTATGATTTCTTTTTCTTTTATTAGTACATATATGTATGGGGTAGAGGGTGACATATCATTTATTTTTAAAGTCCCTTCCAATTCTGGAGTAGGCAGTTTGAGTGTAAAACTAGAGATATGTTCATCAGCTTGTTGACAATTTGGAAGCAGGCTCACATTTGCATACCTGCAAATCAGCGAGTATAGTGTAAATGTTCCTCCTACAGTTGAACCATTAATGTATGGAAATTGTGAATTACAGCAAGTATGAAATGAACCAAAGCAAAATAATTTTGAGGGGGAAAGTGAATCTCTTACCTTCTCCGCTGTCATTTGCTTTGAGGACTACAAAAACATATTTCGCTAATGGAATAAGTGATATTGTAGACATTACTAATGATAATGCCCCCAAGATATCATCATTTGATCCAATTGGAACCTTGCTGAAGACATCAGCAAAAACATATAGAGGACTTGTTCCCATGTCACCATATACCACACCAAGAGTCTTAAATGCCAATGCAATAGTGGGCCAGAGGGAAAGGTCCTGATTCATATAAGCACAAAAGATTAAGAAGAGGGAAGTGGCCCTCTAGTATACCACACCATGGTGAAGTTGAAGTTAGTTCTGTTGAGTGCTTATTAAAAGTGATAATATTAAGATAGCAGTAACAACATAAAACAAAACTCTTAACATCAATAAAAAAAATGACAAAACTTAGATGCAGTTTCATAAGTGTTTTTGGTGTTTTCCGATCAGAATTTGAATTTCACCTCGGTAATCAATATAAAAATGATTCCTTTAAAGGTCAATATAGATGAGGTAAAACTTCAGTCCTAATACCACCAAAAGCACCTAAAAATTGTATCTATATTTTGTCCTAATAAAAAAAAACCTCATCAGACCATGAATATTTGATAACACATTAAAAATTAAGAATTTAAGCAACACCTAGAACATTCAAAGTACCATTATTTCAGGCAAAAATGTAAAAAAGAAATGAAACCAAATGACAACAATTTACTAACCTTGGAGTGGTGAGCACGAGTTCCAGCAATCTCCATGGCTTCAACATCAAATGAGTCAATCCTATTGGGCTTCTTGGCAAGCCTTCTCCTGATTCAGCCATACCCTTCTCTACCATCATCATGCTTTGACCATATAGGAACCTCATCCCAGTCCATTTCACTTCCATCAACCCACCTTGACTTGTTGCTCCCACCACTGCTACTTCTACCCAACAACAACAATCTGTATGAGTTATAAGGATTGGTAATCCGTATAACTCATATAGATTGACAATCTGTATGTGTTTTACGGATTGTTAATCCGTATATTTATGTTTTTATTTTTTTTATTTTATTGATTAATAAAATAATAATAGAATTAATTTTGTATAAATAAAAAGAAATAAATTATTTTGTTGTAAATTTTCTTTTTAATAAAGAAATATTGTTGTATATTTTTTATGTCTTTATATTCAATTAATTATATTTGTTTTTTGAAGTTGCTTTTTAAAAAAATTAACAATTTTGTTTATTTAAAAATGAATGTATAAATATTATTGTTATTTCTTTATTTGTAAAATGTAAGTCGTTTATTTATATTTGCCATGTAAATAGTTTATTTATATTTGCCATGTAAGTAAATTATTTTTTTTATTCATATAGTGGTGTATATTTTAGTACACTCATAGTATTAAATATTTATATAAATAGTGGTTGGAAGTATAAAATAATTTTTTTTTTGTTTTGTTTTTAAAAATAAAAAGATGTTGTGTTAGTAATTTGTTAAAAAATGAAATAGTCATTTGTTAGAAATCAAAACCAAAATCATACTTATATTTTGGTCATTATTTTAAATTTACTTCATTAGTGTTGTCAAATTTATATATTTGGAAAAAAAAATCCATATTCATTTAGAATTTATAAAAGTGATAAAAAAAATAATTTTAAAAATATTTTTTTATTTAAGAATTATAAAATAGTAATTGATTGTATTATTGTTTGAATGATGACTTAAGTTGTTATGATTGTTTAAATGTGCAAATTATGGTTAGAACTAAATGTTTGGGTCAGGGCTTTAAGCAGAGTTATAGGAAGAGCCCTAGGGAGAGAAGTAAGTCGTGATTCAGATGAAGCTGTCCAACGGCGAAGGCCCACAGCATCTGCACGTAGGCAACTGGAAGCTGCACCTGTTGCTGAGGATGTTCAGCTTGTGGATCATGCAGCTGACAAGGTACATGAACAGCTTGAAGAAGCAACTGATGATGATGTAGTTACTGATGTTGAGGGTTTTCTAGGCGAGTCCCACGACACATCAGTTTTGATTGGCTATGTTCATCATGTTGCAATAATTGTTTGGAATTGAGAGGTATTTATATTTTTAAATAAATAAATTTTTTCGTAAGTATTTGTTATTATTATTGAAATGATTTAAATTTTGATTTTCAGAAATGTCCTGAGTTGAAGTTATCCTTCCATGGAAGGAAGTTTGAGAAATTTGGCAGGCCTGCTCCAAAGATTGAAGGCTCAGTGGCTGCCACAGGATTAAGTCCTCTAATCGCATGTTCGTTAGACATTAGCGATCGGGGACTTATATCGGCTTTTGCAGAGAGGTGACATAAGGAAGCTAGTAATTTCTACCTTCATGTAAAAGAGGTGACTATCACCCTCAATGATGTGGCATCGTTGTTTCATTTTCCCATTACAGGTGTCTTCCATAGCTTCGAGGCTCTTCATATGGACGAAGCAGTGTTGTTGTTAGTTGAATTGCTTGAAGTTAGTTTAGAAGAAACAAGAGCTGAGACAGTACAATGCCATGGGGCATATCTACGGCTATCATGGTTGCGAGACATTTATCGTAACAAATGTGATGCAGCACAGTGAACTGTAACAGCTCGAGCATATTTCTTGCATCTAGTAAGTTACACACTCTTTGCTAACAAGAATGTCACACACGTGCATATGTTCTTGGATGTCTTTCATGACCTCAACCAGAGTGGAAACTATGCATAGGGGGTTTCCGCCCTAGTTCATATGTATGAGAATTTGAATGATGCGTCTAAGAGCAGTGCCAGGCAACTTGCAAGATATATCACACTTTTACAAATAATTATAATTTAATTTAATTTTTTATTTTTGTTATATATTTTATGTTGAGTATTGTTTTGATTTTTTTTGTTTTCAAAATATGTGCAGTGTTGGATTTATGAACATTTTCCTTTTGTGCTTCGTGTATTGCTGCTGAAGATTATCATGAGAGGAAACCACATGTCTGTCGTTGGAAGTCTAGGAAGGCATTACTAGTGTCAACGTATCATAAGCGACTGGATAGAATGGTGTCTAATGTTGCGTACTGGATTCCTTATAGGGACCACCGTGCATTTAGAGAATTTGAATTGATTTCTTTGTTTTCCAAACATATCCAATGGGGTCCATCTATTGTCATACACCGACTAGAGAGGGTTGTGTCACAATTTGGGTATATGCAGACCATTCCTCCACACCCTGCTGCTTCAACGTTATGCATATAAGATATTGATGATAGATGTATTCAGTTTTCTGAATACCTTGCACCGATGGGTCAGATATGTGTTGTGCCTGGACAGTGTGCAACAAACTACATGGAGTGATTCTACATGATTTATCATCCCTTCATGAGTCTGGCACAGCCTGGGGATCCTCCTAGACATCCACCCATGTTGCACAATGACACATTTGTTGAACCAAATATTACTCAGCACCCAGTGGCAACAACGACTATGGACAAATTACCTGCATATGTAGATGCACCTGTTCATGTAGAGCATCCTCGACATGTAGTGGTAAAATATATTTTGAATTGACTCTGTTACTCATTTTATTTGAACATGAATTAAGTATAAACCTTTTCCATTGTTGTCAATGTCATATGAGGCTTGCCAACCAATAGCTGAAGGTTAGAACGGTTGATCAACCTAAGGATAGTCACAGAAGGTACATAAGCATACACTATTACGGAAGACTGCCTAAGGATCGCTACAGGTGTGACTATGGAACACAATATATATGTGCAGTCGTGACGAAGGCGACGTATGGAAGACGCATGAAGATCTTTAGGATTTATTAGGTTTTATATGATTTTTGTATGCAATATAACTAGACAATGTTTATTATTTAATTTTATCCGAGAACCTTTTATTTATTTTTGTAACTAGATAATGTTTATTATTTAATAACTCTTGTAACCCTAGGTCGTGAATTAAACCATAAACCCTAATTAGTCGCTTACCATTAAACAATAAGTAAACCATAAACCCTAATCAATGACCTACAACTGAACTCAACGTACTGTAGTAATCGTAAACCCTCCTTAGTCAAATAATTTTTTCATTAAAACAAGAAAACATAAATAATTGTACACCATTTAAAAGTTAACTATAATAGATAATTATGTGAATGTCCAATGAAACATGTGTATATTATTGTATTACATGACAATTTTATAAGTAACTAAATGTTCAATCCTCACCTAAATCAACAAAGTTTATTTTCAACCTCGACAAATTTGTGTACTATTGCATTCTACTAATATATGGTGTAGGCCACTACTTTGCCTCATGATGACAATGTGTAGACCATAACAAAACTACTGGTGGTAATGGACAACGGTCTCTTAGAAATGCCTATTACATATGGATATACACAGTAAAATTATCATAAGACTATTTAATACATAAATTACACAAACAAAATGATAACGCTTTTACTTGAACAAAATTATTACCATACACATGACCGATACATATTATGCGATGCACTGAACAATCTCTTAGTGGTTCACTTCTAAGAGGAAAAAAACGTCATGCTTTGTTGGAGAGACAGAGAAACAAGGATGACATTATACCTTGATATGATCATATATCCCATGTCGATTATATTCATCCATTTATTTATGGTAACCTGCACATAACAATTTTTATTAGATTTATTTAAAGCAAAATTATTCCATCAAAATGTAACAAAAAACTTATATATCATGAATAATCTATCAACAAGTAGCAACCGCTTTAATTTCTCAAATTTGTCTATGTCACCAAGCAGGTTGATATACTCATCAGACCATTTTGCAAGTTCTTTAAGCAAATGGTTGTGCACCAAAGACCATGAATCTTCACCCATACCTAACAAGGCAGCAATTGCACAATATCCACATTTACCATCAACTTTGACATCAACAATGTTTTCAATGGAATCATGAATGCATGGATGAAATTGATCCAACATCGGCATGGTCCTTTTAGGTTTTGCTTGCTCAGATGATGATGCACTATGTTTGACTGAAGAATTACTATTTTACACAGAATATAAAGCATTAACATACTCCCAGTAAGACGGATCATACTTTGTTGATCTTTGATGCTTGGTCATCGGTTTCTTATGAGCACCTTTTGTTTTGACCTTTTCTGGAGAAGCACACATAGAGTTTAGATTAGGGTAGGTAATTTCCCGAAGTTTACTCTTTAGAGTAACTTTTCCATATACATCAAATTCTTCAAACTGCTTGGATATGGTTTCCATCTCTTTGGTTATGCTTACTTCGGGCTCAGATAACCCTTGTCTGAAAAACTTAGCCTCCGCCAAAACATATGGATTACACCTAGAGGTATGCCACCAAAAACATATCTAGCTAGCTCGCATGCACAAGAAAGACCATGAATAGTTCTCATTACACATCCACAACAAGAACTGTCAATACCAACATAACTCACACGCTCATACTCAGCATCAATTTGGTTTAAAACATACCTTAATACCATGTCAAGTAATTTTTGTGTAAGGTAACTTTAAAAATATGTCCAACCACATGTCTACTTGTCTCAAAAGATGCCTTAATTTCAGTGTGTGTAGCGTGATCATGTTGTTCATGGCTTCCCAAACACTACATAGGTCTCCAAGGCTATTTTGTAGTAGTCTTTTTAAGACCCGATGACCAGATTCAACCTTGCATATGAAATACACAAAAAAAAAACAAAGACAACTATTTTTATCCATTAAATCCTAAACCATAAACAACAAAAAAACTTTACAATTTTCATACTTGTTGGTTGTTGTGTTTCCTAAATGCATGACCTTATTCGTCCAGGCTTTAACAAATCTTTCTTTGTGGGGAATTATCCATGTTTGGTTGACATAGTCAACAAACATTGATCATGGTGAACAAGCAATTTCAAACTTCTTAAGGCACTCATTGAACTCTTCCTCAGAAGAACAATTAACCAAACTCCCCCAGGCTTCCATGACATAATCCCATACATTTTTTTTTACCAAACAAGGATTTACATTTTGCCTTCACATTCTTATCAATGTGAAACCGACACAACAAGTTGGTACACTCAAGGAATACATTTTTCACTACATTCATCAATGCTAGATCTCTGTCGATAACAATAACTCCAAGGAGAGCATCATATATGAGAAAAAGACATCGAAACCATTCTAGAACCCAAACAACATTATTTAGATGTTCTCCCTTCAAATAGGCAAAAGTAGTAGAGAATGTCATCCCTGTTGGTGTAACACCATCAATGTTAAGTAATGAGAGTCTGTACCTGTTTGTTTTGTAAGTACTATCTATCAAAAATACCAAATTACAGGCATTGCATAGCTTAACTGCATCAGGATGACTCCAAAAGATATCACGTGCAACATCTTCATCCTTCAATCTATGCCAATCAATTTACTAATCTCGTTCAAGAAGCTTAATTAGTTGTTGTCTTTTAGTATTATTGTCTCTTATGGAAGAATGATATGCATTTCTTGCATTGTATACTTGTTTGATTGTTGTATAATTATTGACATTGTGCTCCTTCAACGTTAGCAGAATATTTCTTGGTTTCACCATTGACTTTGTCATATCAGTAATAATAATATTTTCATCCTTAGTCAATCGACCAACGTATGGATGTCCAACTAATGACTTGACCAATTCATGATTGTGACTCCCACATATTAACTTCATCATCCATCATTCGCCTCCAACCACTGGTTTCCCGCGAAACTTAAAGGGACACCCTCATTTTCTACTACCAGTAATTGTTCTTACCAAATCTTTCTTCCTGACTCTATACTGACCACTCCTTTCACAACCAATTAAGACAAATAATGTCCTTTCTCTCATATTAGTATTTGTGTCTGACCTCATAATCACTGCTACAAAAGCAATTTCGTAAGCAACAACTCGAGCCCTATTCAAAATATTATCATAGGTAGCAAACACCTACAATGCAATCCAGACATCTTTAGTCTTCAAGGGACATTCATTAACTTACTTTAACAACAAAAATTAATTTTAATACCTTATAAGATTTGAAGACATCAGAACAATCAACATGTTCTAATTTCACACCAGGTTCGTCTTCATTTTCTACATTCATATCAACTTCTTCAGACATTATATTGTCAAGCATCCAGTGATCTTCATCCATCTTAACAAAATATTGAAAAATTTCAATGACAAATAAACGACACCTAACCACAATATACATATACTATCGTGCAATATTTTTTTTTACTACATTTAATTATATAATACATTAAAATTAATAACCATATATATATTAAAAAACCAACAAAATCAAGTTCTTGTGTTGGATCGAGTGGCCTCAGAATAATTAAGAAGGGGGGGTTGAATTAGTTATTCCTAAAACTTTACCAATTAAAAAATTACTCTTTTAAGGCTTTTACTAAATTGTTAAGAGAATATGGAGTAGAAGAGAAACTTAACAGAAAGTAAAAGCGAAAATTAAATGCACAGCGGAAAGTAAAAGAGTAGGGAAGAAGGAAACAAACACACAAGAGTTTTTATACTGATTCGGCAACAACTCGTGCCTACCTCCAGTCCCCAAGTGACCTGCGGTCCTTGAGATTTCTTTCAACCTTTTAAAAAACCTTTTATAAGCAAAGATCCACAAGGGATGTACCCTCCCTTGTTCTCTTTGAAACCCTAGTGGATGTACCCTCCACTAGAACTAATCCACAAGAGATGTACCCTCTCTTGTTCTCAGTCAAACCCAAGTAGATGTATCCTCTACTTGTACCACAAAGGATGTACCCTCCAATGTGTTAAGACAAAGATCTCAGGCTGTTAAACCTTTGATACTTTGTGAATAAGGATACAAAAGAATTCTCAGGCGGTTAAACCTTTGAACGCTTTTGTATTAGGGAATGAGAAGAATCAAAAGAATTCTCAGACTGTGTCGTTTTGAATTCTTTAACAAGGGAGAAGGGAGACACAAAAGAATTCAGGCGGTTAGTCCCTTGTTCTTTTGAAAAAGAGAGAAGAGAGACACAAAAAGAATTCAGGCGGTTAGTCCTTGGCAAATTCTTTTTGGCAAAGGGAGAAGAGAATGAAAAGATGAATAGCACAAGTTTTCAAGGTTTAGAAAACCAGAAAACTTCAGAAAGCTTTTGGTACAAAGAAGAAGAAGTTCAAAGAGATTCAAGGCTTGTAAAGGATTGTAAGAGATTGATTGAAAATGCAAAACAAAGCCTTGCTTTTATAGACTCTTCATGTCTGGTCAAGAAGGCCATTCATAAGAGTTATAATTTTTAGAAAAACTTAAAACCCATTTGAAAAAGTCAAAACCTTTTTGAAGAGTTACATCTTTAGATTTTTCAGAAACAAACACTGGTAATCGATTACCAAATAAGTGTAATCGATTACACAAAGCTTTTGAGTGAAAGGATGTGACTCTTCACATTTAAATTTGAATTTCAACGTTCAAGGGCACTGGTAATCGATTACCAAAACATTGTAATCGATTACAGCCTTTTGAAAATATTTGGAATGTTGTAAATTCAGTTTGAAAACTTTTTCAAACACATTTTGCTCTGGTAATCGATTACAACAATATGGTAATCGATTACTAGAGAGTAAAAACTCTTTGGTAAAGGTTTTGTCAAAAAATCATGTGCTATTCAAAGTTTTGAAAAACTTTTTAATACTTATCTTGATTGAGTCCTTTCTTTATTCTTGAATCTTGAGTCTTGAATCTTAATCTTGATTTTTGAGATCTTGAATCTTAAATCTTGATTCTTGATTGTAGACTTTCTTCTTGAGTCTTGAATTCTTCTTGATTCTTGAACTCTTGACTTGTTCTTTGATTCACTTGAGTTGGTCTTTGATCTTTGAGCTTTTTGTTCATCACCTTTGTCATCATCTTTTGTTGTTGTTATCATCAAAACATCTTTGAATCACATTCACCATGAAGCCTTGCTTCTACATCTTGAACTTAAAATTGATAACCATATAATACATAAAAATTGATAACCATATATACTAAAATTGCTAAAATTATTGAACTTAATTGTAATTTATCAGATTATAAGCACTAATAACAACCAATTTTAAAGTACCACGACTCAAATAAATTATAAGTCTAAATTATTTTACAATATTTAATAACACTTCCAAAATATAAAAACAAATATTTACAGATGGTTAATCAGTAAGTTATATAAAACTTACCAATTATTAATCCATATATATTATATAACTTATGGATTCATAATCCGTAATTTTTATACACAAAAATAAAAACTATATCGAATAGAAGTTGCAGTTTACTTTCACCGTTAACAACCACATCAACCACCACCACAACCATTACTTGTCGATGTAGCTTTGTAAGACTTTCAGCTCGACTAAAGCAGACACAATGGACCTCTCCTCTCACGGGAATGAATGAATGCGACGAAACCAACATAATTAATGAGTGAAGAAGGTGAAAGAAAATGGTAAAAAGGAAGAACTACCAGGGGTATTTATGGAATATGAAAATATTGCTGGCTGCACAAGCAGAATGCTGGGTGCACAATGCAATCAGCTCAAAATGCAAGCGTGAAGGGTTGAAGCGTAAGAGCAAATTATAAATAAAATAATAGAATTTCTAGGGCTTTAGAACTCTCCATTTTCTCTTCCGATCATCCAGAATCCTCGAGAATTCTTTTTGTTGAACTCACTTCTCTCTTGTTCGCCACGCACTCTTGTCTCTGCAAGTGTAAGGATTCAGGTTCATTCATTTCTCCAACACTCTTTTTCATCCATGCTATTAAAAAAAAAAAAATTAAATCTTCAGAGGTTTTCCACGCTACTTCAACTGATTTTTCTTTCACTTATTGATTCAGTTTTTTTAATTTTTAGGTAGTTGATGATTTTTTTGGTTTTGTTTTAAATTTGTATAGAGTGATTCTGGTTCTGGACAATGTCTCGTGTTTACGTTGGGAATTTAGACCCTCGAGTCAGTGAGAGGGATCTCGAAGATGAATTTCGTATATATGGTGTTCTCATGAGGTAATTCTCTTATCCTTCTCTCTCTCCCGAGGGAAAATTACTGAAATTGATTTTAAAAAAAAACATTTTCAGTTTAGAAACAATTAAAATAACTGTTAAAATATTGGTTTTATGACTTGCAAGTTGCTGATTTCAATTAAGTGATTAATTGTTAGTAAATTGGACTTTTATAAACAATAACTCCTTTCTAGAAGAAAAAAAAATCTTTCCTAAAAGCTAGATCATTTCACAGCCTTGAATATGAGATGAGGAGTTCATGTACTTCTGTGGATTGGCAATGATATGTTCTGTAGGTGCCAAGGTCCCTTCTTTTGTTATTTGATAAATAGAAAGAGAACAATTCAGTCATTGGAATTTACAATATGTTGAATTTTGTTTGTGGTGTTTCTTTTTTCATGACTTGTTTTGTTCTATGTATGGTTTGTTGGTTGCATGTCTTATTTTGATGTTTGGTCATAAATGCAGTGTCTGGGTTGCTCGTAGACCACCAGGATATGCATTTATTGAGTTTGATGATCGGAGGGATGCACTTGATGCAATTCAGGCCTTGGATGGTAAGTATGCATTACTATTTTATCAATCTGTCATTATTTATCCGTGTTTGCCATCCATGTTAAGCAATTGCCCTTGTGCCTTTTTTTTTTTTTGCATTTTCTAAATTTTGTATTAGCATTGATGTTTGGGTTTCGTATAGGAAAAAATGGTTGGCGTGTAGAGCTTTCTCATAATTCCAAGGGTGGTGGCCGAGGAGGGCGTGGGCGTGGAGGTGAAGACACAAAATGCTATGAATGTGGTGAACCTGGACACTTTGCTCGGGAGTGTCGATTGCGCATTGGATCACGTGGCCTTGGAAGTGGAAGGAGGCGAAGTCCAAGTCCTTATCGGCGTCGTAGAAGTCCAAGTTATGGGTATGATCGCAGGTGTGTTTGTTATATGCACATGCTATATACATGAATTAAAAAACTATGCATTTTAAATATCTTAGCCTTTTAGATTTTCCCTTTTTTTTATTGTTTGGACTTTGGATCGAATACCAGAATATAGAAATGTGCTTGGTATGTAAAGCAATGGAATCGGGACAGAAAGTCGTCCATTAAGTATTTGCATGACTCAACCTGCTAAACTAGCTCAAGGTTGAAGAATCAAATGGCATTGCATCATATCATTTTTTTCAAAATTTTCATATCCCTAGCTTTTGTTCTTATAAATTTGATCTTTGTTGAGATGCTTGTGATTGTTTTCCCGTTATGTGGACAACCATTCTCTCTTTGTGACTGTTGTAATGTGGATTGATATTCACCCTCTTTGTAGTCAATTTCTTAGCGTGTATATCTATCTCTCTATCTCTACCTCCTTCTCTCTATCTCTCTCTCTCTCTTTATATATATATATATATATATATATATATATGTATATATATATATATATATATATATATATATATATATATATATATATATTGCCTAACTTAAAATTCTCTCTTCTTGGAGTTATCTAATTGTCTTCAGTATGTGTATATTATTGTTATTTTGTCATGGCGTTCTGACTGAAAAGTATATTCATAAGCTAAAGTAATTCAAACTAACTACTTAGTGACTAGAGATCTCAATCTGAATATGGATGTGACTGCTGATCAAATTGACTTTCATGGTATATAAAATTCCAGTCTTCATTTTTCAAAATGCATGCTGAGTCTTTTGGACATATGTCACTTTCTACTAGTAATTCCTTTGATAGTTTATTTATCTTCTCATGTTTTCTTTTGGATTTGCTTTATTTTATCAGGAGTTACAGCCCTCGTGGGAGAAGATCTCCAAGACGACGTAGCATATCGCTTCCCCGGGGTCGCAGCTATAGCAGGTCCCCTCCATATCGTCCTTCTTGCCATGATTCACCTTATGCCAATGCGTATGTTTATGTTCAACTCAGTTGTTCTTAACTATGAGTTAAATGAATGACATCATAACTTAGTACCCATATTAATTTAAATTCTTATTATTTCTTTTTTTTACCGTGATTAAAATCAGAATGTGAACGGAGCACGGGCTGATTGCTGAACAATTATTAGGAAGTTCTCTCTGCTATAAGTGTAGTTCCTCTGGGATTGGTTGAGCATACCACAGACATGTTAGTTCTGTTGATGTCATGACAATGGGTATTGTTAAGAACTTGGCTTTTGACAAAACTACATAGTGTTGTAGCTGCCAAAAGGGTGCGTTGGACACTGTTTTGTGTCAGCTGTGTCTTCAGCTTACTGAAACCTGAAGGTTGCTTCAGTCTTCCCTTCTTTATGTAGCAAGTTATGTTAATTGTTTGTTCTTAGTCATACTATTTCTAATCCACTAGGGTAATTTTGATATATTTGCATTAAAGGTGCCTAAAATGTTCATGTTTCTTTGTTTTGAGGTGTGATTATCGGCCAAAACAGCATCGTTTCGCCACTTACTACATCTTGTCTGCTTCTCTGCTTCATGCCCCCACAATCGTCTCATCTTGTTGCTTCTGCATATAAGTTGACTAAAGGTTCGATGTCAACAAGTTGGTTGCATATGACCTTTTTGCTTACTGTTCAGGAAAGAATGCTACATATGCATCCTACTTATGATTTGGAGGAGTCTAAAGGTGGATGGATAAATGTAGTCATTGGCTTGCTGCATCTTTGTGAAATTAAGTTAAATTGGGGTTCCTTTAGCGAGTAACTGCGTGTAGTGTCTGCTTCACACCATTCTATATAGTTATATTGATGGTTGCTGCTTCTAATTGTCTGCATTTGATTAAAATGCTACTTGTTTCATCCGTGGTCTCTGGTATATGCTTGCCGTTTGGGAGCAATGGTCATCATCTTGGTTGTGTAGGACACTGTATTGTGTATCCTCCTTCGGCAAAATCACCTGTTGATCTATGATCTCTGAGGACTGGGACTAGAAAGAGTGGTTCCATTTAACCAATTGAGTACTCGCCAAATGTTTTTCATTCTCCACTTGCTGCTCTTTGGTCTGTGTCCACAGTTTCCTCATGTGGCTGATTAACTTTTGCATGCTTCTGTATGGAATTGTGTGTCATCTTCAGCTACTGGAATCCGTGTCACTTTGTCTCCAATCTGAAGTTTTGTTTTGCTAAATATCGTCCGCTCCTAATCAAGTGTATTAACTCTGGTTTATTGGCAGCATTGGTTGCATTAGATATTTGAATTTGAGGAATTCATTGCTTCTTGCCCTTGTTTTAGAATGTGAGTTAAGTGTTGCCACTGGCATTTAGCTCCACTAAGATTAGTTGATTTTGATCTGGTTAATTATGTTTTAAGAATTAAGTACTGTTTTTTTTTGTGCAAAAGAAGTATTGACTTGGGATTGACTAAATGAGAAAACTAAAATGTGGAAATGATTTTTGTTTTTTCTATATATCAAATCTGGTTTATTTTTATTTTATTTTATTTGATATGAGGCCTCTTTGTCCTGCCTGAACTACATGTTCCACCTGTTAGGGTAAAAATTATAATTGTTAAATTACTGTTGTGAAGACTATCTTAATTCTGTTGAAGTGTTGATTTTTTAATTTTGGTATTTTTCTTTGCACCAAAAAGGTTTCGTTGAAGTGGTTTGATATAGGATTTAGGTGGGATGTTTTGGAGAATAAATGTCGCGATTTCGACGAATAGGATAGAGTATAAAATAAGTTCAACTTTACTGTCAAGCCTTTTTATTTTCTTTGATATTAGAGATACAGGAGGTGGGATTTACCTCATTTTTTGTCTAATCTATTAATCGCACAAATGAGTTATAGTTATGCAACTTTACAAAGAGAATACTCCAAAGGTTTGATAGTAAAGTTGAGCTCATTCATGGTATTAGTTATGACTTATGAATTTTAGTTTGCAATTTAAATGAGGTAGCGTTTATAAACACGACGTGAATTTCTTACTGAAAGGTATATAAAATATGATTACAATTTGTCTACACCTATATTTTCATAATATTAATTATTTATAAAAAATATATTTGAAGTAAAATTTTAAATGCTTGTTAGCCTCATTTTAACACTTTGTTTTTATATTTTAATATTTAGTTATTGCACTTTAATTTTATGTATTTAATAATTGTAATTTGAATTATATTTACTGTAAATAATTTTAAAAAATAAAATTCAATACATTATACAACTTTAGATTTTTATGTATTAAACAAACTTCTTAAGTATTGTCTCATATGATAAATAGAGTAATAACGTTGAAAATATTTAATTTAAAAATTCTATATGCATTATTAGAAAATACATGCAGGTTTGGAAACACATGTGATTTTTGATTTAGGATAAAAGAAATGATTTAGATTCCGTTTTGAAATTTGATCCAATTCAATCTAAATAAAATTTCCATACAGATATATAAATCTATGATAAAACATATTTACTAAGATAATTTTTAACTCTTTGAGTAAAGATATATAAATGTAATTATTAAGTTGTGGAATTTATTTTTAATAATCTATTTTTATATCATGTTAATAGTCTATGTTTGAAGATTATACAACTATTAACTATATAATGACTTATAAACGAGATATATGACATTTTTAATTGTTTTCTCCATATTTATTATATATTTTATTATTTATTTGATACTTCAATAAATAAAATAAAAGTAAGATTACAACCAAAACATATCTAATCTAAATCACTTGAATTTGATTGGATTGGTTGATTATCATATTTAAATTTTAAACCTAATTGCTCAAATTATTAAATAAGAAAACTGAAATGATCCAATAAGATGAGTTTTCTTTTCAAATCTTGGGGACATTTGGTAGGGAAAAAAAATTTCATATATGAATCATGATACCTAGAAATGAAACAATATGTTTGGTTGGCCATAAATGGTCTTGGAAAAGTTTCTTGGAAATAAAAATATAAATGATATTTTTATCACATACTTTAATTATTTATCCTATTAAATAATCTAATAAGAGTGGCATGATATTTTTACTTGTAGTAAAAGAAAATTTTATCTTGAAAAATTAAGGGTGTGTTCGGTTTGTATTTTTATTTTCTGAAAATTGTTTTTATTTTTAAAAGATTAGAATTTTGAAAACATGTTTGGTTTGACTTTTTATTTCCTGCTTTCAGAAAATAAAAACATTCCTTGTCACCGCGTATGTGAAGGAAAGGTATTTTTAAATTTGATGAGGTTCCTATTTTCAACTGAAAACAAGATTTTATTATTTTCATTTTTTGGTTCGTTTAAGAAAATATTTTTATTAAAAATGTTTTTAAAAGTCCAACCAAACACATTTTCATCACCATTTTCTATTTCCAGTAAAAAAATAAAAACAGAAAACAACCAAACCAAACACTCCCTAAGATTCTCACCTTCCTGCACAACAAAGTTTTCATGGGAGACTGCTTAGAAAACATTCTCAAGAATTTTATTTTTGAAAATAGATATCAAACATGAGAAAAAAAATTCCTAATTTAAGGTTCTCAGTAAACTGAAAATTTCTCCACTACCAACTGCCCCTTAATATGCTCTAAGGTAGTATTTTGTAAAAAAGGAAAATTTTTAAACAATAAATAATTTTTTATTTGGATATTTTAACATAATAGAAGATGGAGCTAAAGCGAAAAAGACACAAATAATTAGTATTTTTTTGTGTGAAGAAAATAATTAGTACGATTGATTATTTAACACATTAATCATACTTTTCTTCTCTTGTATTTTTATCTCTCCAGCTAGAGTATATCCTATTGTTCAAGAATAAGAGAAAATTCAAATAGGATAATTTTAGTAAAGGGGGATTTTTTTTTTCTTCTTTTCGGCATTACATTTCATTTCTACTTTCTTGACAATGTCAACATTCATAGGACAAAGTCAATGGAACGAAAGAATTGTCTTATGTCTGTTTACACATCTCACCATTCAATGTGTGTGTGTGTTTTTTATATTTTATATATTAAAATAAAATTATTAAATATTAAAATTAATAAATGGTCAAGTCTCATCCAGTTGGAGAGGATCTTTTTCCTATCTTCTATTGTCATAAGTCAACTCTTCTCCCTTCTTTCTCTCCAATAGAGCACAAACATAAGAAAACACTGGTTTCTATAGATCTTTAGGGAGTGCCATAATCTTCACCTTGTAAATTTCACTGTTCTTAGAAGTGAAGAGACATGGAGAGTGAAAGCAATAAGTCTAAGCAGAAGCAGAAGCTAGAAGTATCTGATATCCTCTGGGAATCTGTTGTGATCTATTTCAGAAACCTCAACTTCATCATCTTCACCTTTCTCACTTCTATTCCTCTCTTTTGTATCATGGTTTACTTTGAAATTTTCCTCCAAGAACTCCTGGTTGAAACCTCAAATATTGTTAACCTGCCACATGAATCACATGATGACTCCATAGTCTTCACTGACTACGACTTCATCGACTATCGCAACAGCTACAGGCCAGATCTTATCATAGACAGATTCAACAAGGACTATGTCCTGAAGTTGATTCTAACTGGATTCATTTACATGGTGCCACTCTATGTCTTAGAGTTTGTGTCAGCAATTGTTACTATAGCTTTGGCTTCAAAGTTGCATTCAAAAGAGAAGAAAATGACTCTTAAGGAGATGGTTCAGAAACCCTTTGACCTATCAAAATTGAGAGGCTCATTTGTCACTTCTGTCTATGTTCTCTTCTTGACAACTACTCACCAGCTTGGATTACTGTTTATAGTTCTAAATTACCATGTTTACTTGAAGGACTCGAGTTTTTACTTGTTGTTCGCGGTAATTTGCAGCGCAGCATTCGCAAAGGTTTTAAGGATGTATTTGGAGTGGAGTGCTATGTGGAACATGAGTCTTGTGATGTCGGTGTTGGAGGGGATATATGGTGTTGATGCATTAGCAGTGTCGGCTTATTTCAGCAGAGGATGCCACAGGAGGGGGCTCTTTTTGATGCTGATTTTCTTTGCTTGGGGACATCTTTTGAGGCTTTCATGCTACCATATTGGAGGCTATGAGCAAGGAAATGCAATTTTTGTACAAGTTGGCTTGTACTGCATGGTAAATCCGCTGAAATGGGTGGCCTGCATGATCTATGTCCATGATTGCAAGGAGAGGAAGTTGGAAAAGAAAGCTGATGAGGAATCTGGCAAAGATGTTAAGAATGGTTCGTGAATGAGAAGTGGTTGCTGTGCACAAAAATAAGGGAGTCACTATGAGTACAGAACAAGGATCAAGATAGCTAGCTGGTTAAGCAACCTTTTAAGATGATTAATCGATAAATGCTATCTTCTACTTTGTTATAACTGTATTATTTCAATCAGCTCAGTTTAACTATGAAAAATATTTTCTTTTACATTGTGATTAGTCAGTTACGAAGTAGAATATATAGCATGCTTTTTTGTTGCTTCCCGGTGAATGAATGCAGAGATTATCCAGGCTATATGAAGAAACTAGATTATTCCAGAAAAGCAAGTTTTCCAAAGAATCCACTAAAACAATAGTTTATTTAGAAAGGGTATGTGATTTACACGATCCCCAAATTCCCATTTTCCCCTCATCATTCTTTAACGAGAAAAACTGGAAGTAAGCATAGATATATGGTATTCTAAGAAGAAAGGTTGCATCTATGGATGAAGTAGCAAAGCATTACCCTTGTTATTCTTATGTATGAAGCCTAGATATAGGATACAACACAGATACGGGGATACGATAATTTTTTTGTAATTATGAATACTACACCTCTTGGATACATTAATAAAAAATTATATATGGATGTAAAATAAAATGCAATAGTGTTGGTGTTAAGGTGCAATTATGCAAATGCTCGAGTGTTGTTAAAACACTACAAATATGCAAATTCTGTTTTAGCAAACATTACAAACACTTATCGGAAAAATAAATCCCTTCATCAAAAGAATGTCCAGAACTGCTGAAAAGGAGTTGTCATGCTTGGAGAAGAGGGGTATGTCTAGTTTTTGTTTATATTTTGAGAAGAGAAAAAGAATTATGTTTTGTGTATGTCTCTACCTTTTTTTTTATTTTAAAAATCTTAAAGTTAAAACAATAAAATTAAGAAAAGACTCAAAAGTGGCTTAAGCCGTATCGGAAACAGCTTGAGCCGTATCAGAATTGTGTCTAGTCATCTTGAGCTGTATAGGAGCCGTATTCCAAGCGTGTCCTGCATTTTTCTTTAAATTTTTTTTTTAAAAAAAAAATTGAATACCTTTTGTACACGGGTATGACACCCATATCAGTGTCTGACACGGGTATGACACCCATATGCTTCCATTTTTGAAGGATCGGGACTTCATAGTTCTTATCTATGCTACAGTGTTTATCTGTGCTTCCCAGGTTGATGATGTTTCCTTTAATCAACGAAGACAAAGGCTTTAAATTTCTGACATCAAATTGATAGTGATCAGCATTCAAAGTTGATTTAATCATGCCAAGGCCCCTCTCCAACTTATTAATAAGAATATAATGATAGATTACAAAACAAGTAATTTTTGGCTTGATAATGATAATTGCTATCACTTTTGAACCCCATTTAGGTTTGCCTAGACTTTTAATCCCATTGCTAATTTTAATCAAAGCACAGTCCAGTCAGCTGGTTTTTCGTATTGTTAGAACCAATCACGCCAAATGCATTCAAAACACAAGGCAGATCATAATAATGCATTTAAATTTCAAAACACACAAGAAACAACAATTTGCATTAAACAAAATTTTCCTAAACAGATATTCATAGTTCCACATTTTTAAATGTGTTTATGAGGAAAGTCACTGACAACTGAATCCATCAATTATACCTTTATCACCTAAAACTCATTTCCAGAAATAAACGTTAATATTCAATGCCAAATTTAATCTGACTTATTCCATAGCTCATTGATAGATGGACCAATACAGAAAGGATGAATGTTGGACTTCTACAACAGCCACATGAGCTCCTTCAAAGGTTTAGAAAATCTTCTTAATTTGCTTTAGAACCAATCTTCCTCTTCGCAAACGACGGCAAGCAGAAAGCTGCGGTATGAATCTGGAATTAAAGGAAAAGATAGACATTTAGATAGGAATTAATTGTCCAGTAAAGAAAGGGAAGAATGCAAAATCTCAAACAGAAGATGGTTGGGGCAGCACACCTCAGAGTTGTAAAATTTCAGCGGTCTTACTGACTTCTGACTCTCATTTTCATCTATGGGATTCACTGGATGCTTGAAATCAACAGGTGGTCCCTCAGTTGAGCAAAGCATAAAACCAATCATCCCACTGAAACGAAAAACAAAAGCAACGTAAACATGGATAATCATCATATACATTCAACATCCTTACAGAAAAGCACATTATACAATATTGTCATATGAAAAATGCTAGCAACACACTCTCTAACACTATTTTAAACACACCCTTTACTATTGGTTGAAATTTATTGGAAATCACAAATTTTGACAGATCTCACTTCTATTTAATGACTACCTCATGATTTTTTTATTTTTTAATAAATTTAACCAATAGTAGGGTGTGTTAGAAGAGTATGTCCGAGAGTGTGTTGGTGGCTCTCCTTACTGTCATATACAATCAACAACCTTCCCTCCCGGAGTATGCAAAAAGAGAAAGTTAAACTGCCTTGTTTATGAGGGGATTTTAATTTCAAATAATCATTTTCTGGAAGAATTAATATAAACCTATAACATGTAATGAATTCATATAAGAAAACAGATTTAAAATAAATTGAAAAAACATACCTTGGGTATGTAGGAACAGTAGTCCAAGCATAGTTGACAGAGCCTTTAAAAATCTGGCGACAATTAGCCACAATGTCCTCAATTATATCCATATGAAGCCATATGCTTTCTGCCTGAGTGCACACAACTCCACCTGGACGAAGAGCCTTTGCAACTGACGAAAAGAAGGGCTTTTCAAAAAGCTCTTGAGCAGGACCTTAAGGATACCAAATGTAACATTCCTTTATCAAACAGTTTTATTTTTATATCACAGAAGAGAAGGAAACTATAAAATGGTATACCAATAGGATCGGATGAATCCACTATAACAGCATCATAAGTTCCTTCAGGAACTTCCTTCAGAAATGCAACTCCTAGACCATTGTGAGAAAACCCATCATGAGATAGCTTTTCCACAAAAAGCAAAATGTTTTAGGAAAAAAATATTAGAATGATTGATCATACCATCACCAATATGAAGTGTCACACGAGGATCATCATACCCAACAGCTACATCAGGGAAGTATTGTTTGGAGACCTGCAAGACTTAAATTTTGATATTGCTACTTGAAACCTCTGAGCACTAGAAAGTAGACCTTTTAGGCCAACTTAAAAAGAACAAAACATCTATAAGCAATTTACTTAAGTAGATAAAGAGAAGAATTGATTATATGAGTAACATAATAGCCTGTCAGCAATATAATCTAGCTTTGGTTAGAGAAGAGTAAAATTTGGTGTGCCTTACTCACATCAACAACCATCTTGTCAATTTCACAAATGTCTATCTTTTCAACTGAAGAATGGTGTGCTACTTCTCGTATGACCCCTCCATCACCTCCACCGATAACCAAAACCTAAAAAGGAAAATTACAGGGAGAAAAAGTATATAAATTTGAAGACTAAACATACAATCCAGACATATAACATGCAATCTAGACATATGGCAAAAGTAAAACCTTTTTGGGGTTTGGAATAGAGCAAAGAGGAAGATGAGTGATCATTTCTTGGTAGGCACATTCATCCCTTTCTGTTAGCTGAATTACTCCATCTAAAACAAGAACCTTGCCATATGTTGATGACTACAGAAGACATCACAGCAGAGGATTGACAATAAAGATAGGAAATGAAAAAGAGAAAATTGTAACAATAACTTCATAATTTACTGGAACCTCACGTACCTGGAAGACCATGACATTCTGGTATTCAGACTTTCCTTGAAACAAAATCTTTTCCACCTTCAAGGAGTGAGCCTCTCCTGCAAAATTACAACCATATTTTAATTCGCATGCATTATTACAAAAGACAAACCCAGATATTCCGAGTTTATCCAACAAAGACAGATCATTGCTTTGGTTTTAGAAACCAATAATGCCATAAGATGTACTTAAAGATAATTTGATGAGCTACCTTCGTTACTAACAAACAAGATGCATCTTCAGCCAATGTGTAACAAGACTACTAGACCAAACACAATCGTCCCAAAGTTAGCATGACATCCAAGACAAAAGAATATAAGAAAAAGAAATGTCTTATACTGTTACTCATACAACGAAATTTTATGTTTCTATCTCTCTTCATCACATCATTTATTACATCTCATACTTCTCTCTCTTTTCTCTCTTAGTTGTATAATTAGTTGAACAAATAACATTTCATTAAGAAAAATAAGTTCTTTTTCTTTTCCTAGGTAGGCATGCACTTTACTAGCCGAAATAGGTAAGATAACAATTGCATCTAAGTTATTTAAAAGTAAGTTCTGACTTCTCATGAACTCAGAAGAGAAATTGGGACAGAGCAAAGAACTCGGAAGGATCAATCCCAAAAATGATAATTGGTGAAGTATGATTAAAAGAGGAAAAATGTCTTGAAAGGACTGAGATTAGATCTTTCCTGTGATGGCATATGGTACCTGCCCATTTAAATTTATGAAGTACTTGTTTTTGCTCATTCCTTTTCTATTTAGACACCCATTTATAAAAATAGCCAAGCATCAAAATAAAAATATCGGAATAAATATATATTTTTATATGAATGTAGCTTTTTAAAGCTAGAGATTCACTTTAGAAGATAAAGTATAAAGTTAAAAGTGTTGATTGGAAGAACAGATACAATGATAAAATTAAGGCAAGTAGGATAAACAATGAAATTGCTAAAATCAACTCCATTGATTTTTCAATGATGGTTACGACTTTTTGTACTTTACCAAGTGGATGCTTACTGCACTTTAGAGGAATCAATTCCCTTTAATCCAAACATCGTTCACTTTTGTTTTTAAACAAATACCTGAAGATCTCAGAGGATTGACATTAAGTAGAGCAATCCCGATGAGGCAACAACATTGACATATAGGAAGAAGATAAATAGCAACTCAACTTCCAAGGGGAATTCATTCCAACTGTGAATTTTCTTATATTCCCATAAATTTCATATAAGAACACTCTGGTTATCAACTTTAGTCTTAAAATAGCGCCAGAACATCTAGCAGAATTTACTCAGCACCACAGTGAGCTAAGCTACGAAATTTCAGATGTAAAAGTAAAAAAAACAAAGAAAACCAAAACTCTACAAGTCAATTACAAATAACCATAAATAAAAAAAAATCATTGCTCCATGAGAGCAATTGTAAGAAGCTTGCAACAAATATATGTACACATCTGCTGGTAATGAACATGGCTATGGTAAAAACAGAACTCATCAGAGACCCAAATTTGAAAGAAATCAAGAAAAGACACGTGAACCATAAAAACCAAACAGATAATCAAATTCGAATCTCTTCACACAGAGACAAACCTCATAAGAGGAGGAAAACATACATAAATTGACACGAGTTTAGTTTTCTACACACACACACACAAACTAACAAGTTAAAAAAATTGATTTCCTTTACCAGCAACAAGAACACAAGGAAAAGACACAACTTTTGGAAGCAACAAAAAAAAAAGGATAAGGTAAAAAGATAACTAACCAGGCCACATTGAACTAATTTCAGAGAACCACCCAGGAATCACAGATGATAAACCGTTACTAAGAGGGTCTTTGCCACCCTCCACATCCATGGAAACAGAGACCTCATTTTCTTCATCATCATCTCTCTGCCTCTTCACTGGGGACTCAACGACGCTCTCATCAGCCATAGCCTAACCTCTCTCTCTCTCTCTTTCTCTCTCTCTCTCTCTCTCTCACACACACACACAACACACACACGGTGAGAACAATTTTTCAAGTAGCACTCTGTTTGGCTGTTCTCGGCTTCGTGAGATATTATTTGGGAAACGGAATAGCATAAAGGGCAAAAGGGTGTGGGCCACGTGGGAATATAGAAAGGAACCTGCTTTTTAGGGGGTGTGTTTGTAGGGTGCTGTGGTTTGGGATTGGTGTTTTGAGAGAGTGTGATTGGGTTGCCAGACACGGCCTTAAGATATGCATGTTACGTGTTTTCTCGTCAAGTACAAGTGAAAGTGATGGGGGAATCACAATTTAGGTTTCTTTGGAATTAGGGGACTTCTTTTGTATGTCGTCCCTTCTGTTTTGCTTAATGCTAGTTTCACCATATCTTTGTCTCCCTCCTTAGTGCTTATCCATTCATTTAAAAATAGGACAAAACTTAGAGAATACTTTTTATGGTTTTTGTCTGTTTAAATATATATTTTTCCATCAAATTTAGGTTATTTTTATTTTTGGCTCTCCAAATTAATTATTTTTAGTCTTACAATTTTTAAAAAATATTCTTAGTTTCTAGTATGGTAAAAAAGATCACAAATTATACATTTAAATTGTCAAAAATTAGTCAGGGGACTAAAGACAACATTTATCGAAATTGAAGTACTAAAAATAAATATATTTATATTTAAAGTTTTCAGTAAAACTTGAAGTTTTATGTATCCTCTTTTTATTTTACAAAAGTTGCCATTTGAAAAAATAATCACACTGTTTTCTTTCTCTGTTGATTTATAAATGAGATTAATTACTTTTTGATGGATTATGTTGAGACACGAAGAACTCTAATGTGTATGTATTGCCGAGTTCTCTTGATTTGTGTTTCATCAAATGTGTTCACAAATTGTTTGAATTGGAATTCGAGTTCTGTAGCAAGAACAATTACGATTAAGGGAGAGTTACTAGAAACTAACTTATCTAATGGTATTTATCAATTTTTAGTAAACTTTACATATGTAAGCTTTAGTTGTTTGAAAAATATTTAAATAATTTAAATTCCGCTTCTCTAAAAAAAATTAGAGTCAACTTTAATTTCTTTTAAAAAAAGTCAATTCAGTTATGTAGAAACAAAAAAGTTATAAATGTATGATATTTTAAGAGTTTAATGATAATTAACTAGTCATCATCCAATCATAAATCATTATTAATCTAACTTTAAAAGTTAATTATTATAAAAGTTAACAAACTTAACCTACACAATAGATTAATAGATTGTGAATGAATAATAGTATATAATTATTTTATACTTTCACCTGAACTCATTTAAGTTGATGTTTTAAAAGAATAATTTGGATCATTAATATATTATTTTAAGAAATTAAATTGTTACATATTTATTTTTTGTTAAATATATTTTTAGTTTTTGTAATTTAACTTATTTTTTAATTTTTGTAAATTATCTTTATTTTATTTTTTGTCTTTAAAGTGATTTAAATAGCATTTTAAATACTATCTAAATTGCCTTGAGTTCAAAAAATAAAACAAATATAACTTCTAACCACTATATTTTTTCAAAGATGAAAAGTGAAAAAGTGTTAAATTAGAACAACTAGAAAGATATTTAAGTCTTTATTTGTTTTAGAGATGATTAATATTAGAGATAGGGCAAAGAGAAGAAGTCCTATGGTAGCACCAAGGATCAAATGGTGGCACTTGAAGGGTGAGAAACAAGGAATCTTCCAATAAAAGATATGGGAGGGATGGTGTGGACAATCACAAGGAAGTGCAAATGATATGTGGAACAAGATGTCCCAAGAGATTATTAAAGTGGCTAAAGAGACGTTGGGTGAATCTAGAGGTTTTGGACCTAGGGGTAAAGAATCGTGGTGGTGGAATGAAAATGTTCAGAGCAAAGTTAGAGTAAAAAAGGAGTGTTTCAAGGAGTGGTCTAGGTGTAGAAATTCTGAAACTTAGGATAAGTATAAGATAGCTAGAAATGAAACCAAAAAGGCGGTGAGTGAGGCAAGAGCCCAAGCTTTTGACGGACTATACCAAGCTCTAGGAACCAGGGACGGAGAAAGATCTATATATAGGCTTGCTAAGGGTAGAGAGAGGAAGACTAGAGATTTGGATCAAGTAAAGTGTGTTAAGGATGAAGAAGGCAAAGTCTTAGTGCATGAAAAAGATATCAAGGAAAGGTGGAAGGCGTATTTCCACAACTTATTTAATGATGGATATGGATATGACTCTAGCAGTCTAGACACAAGAGAAGAGGACCGGAACTATAAGTACTATCGTCGGATTCAGAAACAGGAAGTAAAGGAAGCGTTGAAAAGAATGAGTAACGGTAAGGCGGTGGGGCCAGACAACATACCTATTGAAGTGTGGAAAACTCTTGGAGATAGAGGTCTTGAGTGGCTCACCGAACTCTTTAACGAAATTATGAGGTCAAAACGCATGCCGGAGGAATGGAGGAGAAGCACGTTAGTGCCAATCTATAAGAACAAGGGGGATATATAAAATTGTGCAAATTATAGGGGAATCAAGCTCATGAGTCATACCATGAAATTATGGGAAAGAGTGATCGAACGGAGATTAAGAAAGGAGACTCAAGTTACTGAGAATCAATTTGGTTTCATGCCGGGAAGGTCGACCATGGAAGCGATTTATTTATTACGGCGGGTGATGGAGCAATATCGCATGGCCCAACAAGACTTGCACTTGATTTTTATTGACTTGGAGAAAGCGTATGATAGAGTGCCTAGAGAGATTTTGTGGAAAGCTCTAGAGAAGAAAGGGGTTAGGGTTGCATATATTCGAGC
This sequence comes from Glycine max, assembly GCF_000004515.6. Lineage (NCBI taxonomy): Eukaryota > Viridiplantae > Streptophyta > Magnoliopsida > Fabales > Fabaceae > Glycine > Glycine max. The sequence continues at coordinate 20,082,116 of NC_038254.2, forward strand.
TATCCAAGATATGTATGATAGGGTATCGACTAGTGTTAGGACACAGGGTGGAGAGTCAGACGATTTTCCCATCACAATTGGTTTGCATCAAGGGTCAGCCCTTAGCCCCTACCTTTTTACCTTAATTCTGGATGTCCTCACGGAACAAATCCAAGAGATAGCGCCGAGATGCATGCTTTTTGCAGATGACATAGTCCTCCTTGGAGAGTCGAGGGAGGAGTTGAATGAGAGGTTGGAAACTTGGAGACGAGCTCTAGAAACACATGGCTTTCGCCTAAGCAGAAGCAAATCGGAGTATATGGAATGTAAGTTCAACAAAAGAAGGAGGGTTTCTAACTCAGAGGTGAAAATAGGAGACCATATTATCCCTCAAGTCACACGGTTTAAATATCTTGGGTCTGTAATACAGGATGATGGGGAAATTGAAGGGGATGTGAATCATCGCATTCAAGCAGGATGGATGAAATGGAGAAAAGCATCGGGGGTGTTATGTGATGCAAAGATACCGATCAAGCTAAAGGGAAAGTTTTATCGGACTGCGGTAAGACCGGCGATTTTGTACGGAACAGAATGTTGGGCGGTCAAGAGCCAACATGAGAATAAAGTAGGTGTAGCGGAGATGAGGATGTTGCGGTGGATGTGTGGTAAGACTCGACAGGATAAAATTAGAAACGAAACTATTAGAGAGAGGGTTGGAGTAGCGCCTATTGTAGAGAAGATGGTGGAAAATAGACTTAGGTGGTTTGGGCATGTAGAGAGAAGACCGGTAGACTCTGTAGTGAGGAGAGTAGACCAGATGGAGAGAAGACAAACAATTCGAGGCAGAGGAAGACCCAAAAAGACTATAAGAGAGGTTATAAAAAAGGATCTCAAACTTAATGATTTGGATAGAAGTATGGTACTTGATAGAACATTATAGCGAAAGTTGATCCATGTAGCCGACCCCACCTAGTGGGATAAGGCGTTGTTGTTGTTGTTGTTGTAGTATTAAAAATAAACTAAATGACTAAAATATATTCCATATTTAAACTTTTAAGGGACTACTTAATAACTATTTTTTCTTTTCTTTAAATATTATATTAAATTGAGTAGTTTTTTTCAGAGAACATATTGTATGCTTACTTTAAAAGTTGTGAGTATAATTCTCCAGCTACAACATCAAGAGTTGTTTTGGGTATAGAAACAAAAAATTTCCCCCTTCAAAGAATCATACGTATGGAAATGTAATCTTATGATCTCATTCACCAGTATGTGTTGGTTACCTGGTTTGAGTGGATAGTTTAAATCTTTTAAACGGGTGATCTTAATTTATTATTATATTCGTGTATGTAAAATAAATACTGTTAAGATTTCACTTTAAACCTTTAGTCATATATATATATATATATTTTATAAATCAAATTGCACTTAACATTTCTGAGGTTTTTGAGATTGTACTCACACTCCATATTTTTTAAACATCTATAGTGACATTTCTTATAATTATTTAGGTATAAGGTATAATGCGCATCGTAGATAACAAAGGACATAAGTATAATACATTTTAAATAATTAAGGTGGTTTAATGTAAGAATAAAAAAAAGGAGGAATATCAGAAAAAGTTTGACAAAACCTCGTAAGATATTTCTCTATTTTATACATTAATTAGTTTTTCATGACGCATCCAAATTATCGCGATCTAAATGCCTCATCATCAATTCATTTTTAATGATTTATAACAGTAACAAAGCTTATAATTGAAGAAGTTGACTCTTTGGACAAAATAGATATTTTTAGATTTCTTTTCACTTTTAGGACAAAGAATAAATATTAATGTAAAGATAAAGTAACGCTTGTCCCAAAGAAGAATTTGCAATGTACCTATTAAAAATAAAGTAACTTAAAGCATGGATTGAAAATTTTTATTTAAATAAGTTTATTGGTAAATTAGTATTTAAACTCATGTTGGTAATTTTGATATTTTATAAATAATTTTAAAACAATAAAAAAATATAAAGCATGGATTGTAAAAAAATATAAAGTAACTTAAAGCATGGATTGAAAATGTTACAAGTAGAGAAGAGGGGTTACAAGAAGTAAGCGCACAACAAAGCGAGGAGAGGCCCAAAAGGAAAACGAAGCCTCCAACGTACATTGAAGACTACGTATGAAGGCTGAAAGTGTGAAGGTTCATGCATGGGAATAGGAACGCGTAACTACTTCTGTTAGGGTATCGGGAATTTTCTAGATTTAGTTAGAAGGGGAGGGTAGTTACTAAAGTCTGTTAGAGCTCAACTAAAGGAAGTATAAAAGCTTGTAATTGTTCATACATAAAATAACAAGCAATTCAAACGCAATTTCCTTTCTCTTCTCATTTTCTTCTTCTATCGCGGAGGTCCTTGGTCCTCGAAGTCCAAGTCACAACATTGGTGCTTTCATTGAGCATCAATGGCGGAAGCTACACGCTCTAGGGTTTTAGCAGACAGATTGGAAGACGCCATTGCCAAGCTATCAGCATCTCAGCTAGCAATGAACGCGAAGATTGATGATCTCCTGCAAAGAATGACACATCTCAAAGCTACTCAGCAGCAACTACAAGCTTCACCATCTTCTTCGGCAGGACAAACACCAACTGTGGCTGGTTCCACTCATCGTCTGAAGCTTGACGTTTCGAGATTTGATGGCTCAGACCCGACGGGTTGGACCTTCAAAATAACTCAATTTTTTGAGTATCACAACACACCAGATCATGAGAGGTTGACGATTGCATCGTTCTACATGGAAGGGGCCGCGTTGGCGTGGTTCCAATGGATGCACCGCAACGCTCAACTATCGTCGTGGTCAGCATTCTTACACGCGCTACACACTCGATTTGCTTCATCAACTTACGAAGATCCTACGGGATTGTTATGCAAGTTGCAACAACGATCATCGGTGAACGCTTACTTGACGGAATTCGAGTCATTAGCTAACCGCATCGTCGGAATACCTGCTCAATTTGTTTTAAGTTGTTTTGTTTCAGGGTTATTGCCGGCGATTCGCCGTGAGGTGCAGGTTTTGCAACCAGTATCACTGGTTCAGGCAGTAGCATACGCGAGACTACAAGAAGAAAAATTGTTAGATGCGAGAAGATCATCTTCACAACGTTTCCCAGCCTCAACGGTAGCATCACGATCACCGTTAAGCACTTCGACGCCACCGTTACTACCTACACCACATAAAATGCTAAGTCCCTCGATTCCGTTCAAACTCCTCTCACCGGAGGAACTGGCACGACGTCGAGAAAAAGGATTATGCTTCCATTGTGATGAGAAATTTTCACGAGGCCACAAGTGTTCATCATCACTATTCCTGTTGATAGCAGATAACGATGAACCGATACCTGACGAAGGGAGGAACCCAGAATTACCACCAGAACCACCAGAATTACCCCCTGAGTCACCTCCTTCTCAACTCAGTCTACATGCATTATCGGGGCACTCAGCCCCTGAGACTCTACGAATGAAAGGCACTATCAATGATCTCCATGTTAGCATCTTAATCGATGGAGGAAGTACTCACAATTTCCTCCATCATCGGGTAGTCGCAGCTCTGAAGCTTCCCACGCAAGACATAGTTCCACTATGGGTCACAGTAGGGAATGGTGATGAAATCAGATGCCAACAACGATGCGGCGAGGTCATGGTGCAAATCCAGCGACACTCATTTACGATAGATTTTCATATCCTTCCACTTTGCGGTGCTGACGTAGTATTAGGAGAACAGTGGTTGAAGACACTAGGCCCAATACTCACTGACTACACTTCATTAAACATGAAGTTCATCACGGGGAGGCAAGCTCATTGAACTAAAAGGATATCGTGAGAGGGATCTCGAACAGGTAACACCTTCGCAGCTTCGTTGTTTACTTCACACAAATCCAACTAGCTCATTCTTCCATATACGCCTGGAAAATCAAACTCCACTTCAACCCACAACTCATATGATTCCGGAAATTGCATCCTTGCTTACCAAGTATTCTTCATTGTTTCAACCCCCAACAACCTTACCTCCATCACGATCCACAGATCACTCCATAACTCAACTCCCAAACACAGTCCCCGTCAATGTTAAACCCTACAGATACCCCTACTTTCAGAAATAAGAAATAGAGGATCAGGTTAACGCCATGTTAGAAAAAGGGTTCATTCAACCAAGCTCAAGTCCCTTTTCATATCCAGTGTTATTGGTAAAGAAAAAGGATGGAGGGTGGTGCTTTTGTGTGGATTATAGAGCACTGAATGCGGTTACGGTGAGGGATCGTTTTCCAATTCCCACGGTAGACGAACTGTTGGACGAGCTAGGAGGAGCGCGGTGGTTTTCGAAGCTTGATTTGATGCACGACTATCATCAAATCCTGATGCGAGAAGAAGACATTAGCAAAACAACATTCCGGACACATCAAGGGCATTACGAGTTTCGAGTAATGCCCTTTGGCCTTTGTAATGCACCCTCGTCGTTCCAATCAACAATGAACGAGCTGTTCCGGCCGTGCCTGTGAAAGTATATCATCGTTTTTTTCGATGATATATTAATCTATAGCAAAACTATCTCAGATCATCTTCTTCACTTGGAGAGCACCTTTCGAATTCTAGTGGCAGGTCAGTTCTCATTAAAACTCTCCAAATGCATGTTTCCTCAAGAAAAGTTGGAGTATCTGGGACATGTGGTAGCTAATGATGGAGTTCGACCGGTGCCGGAAAAGATTCAGACCATTCACGAATGGCCAATACCGAAGACCCCAAAAGCACTATGAGGGTTTTTGGGTCTCGCCGGATTTTATAGGCGATTCATCAAGGGATACTCAACCCTCGCAGCACCCCTTACGAAGCTACTATGCCATACGCAGTTTCAGTGGTCCACTGCAGCTACTGAAGCATTCCAGAAGCTTAAGGAGGCACTGATGGCAGCTCCCATTTTGGCATTGCCTAACTTTCACATACCATTTATTGTGGAGACCGACGCGTTAGGGTCAGGGATGGGAGTCGTGCTTACACAAGAAGGACATCCTATCTCCTTCTTCAGTAAGCAATTCTGCACAAAGTTGATGAACGCGTCTACCTATGTCCGTGAACTTGCCGCCATAACCGCCGTCGTCAAGAAGTGGCAGCAGTATTTGCTGGGTCACAAGTTTATCATCGTAACGGATCACCGGAGTTTAAGGGAGCTCATGGACCAAACCGTGCAGATGCCGGAGCAGCACCGCTACTTGGCACGATTACTAGGATACGACTTTACGATCCAATATAGAGCAGGACGTGCCAACATAGTTGCAGATGCCTTGTCAAGAATCCATGAAGAATCACATGCATCACTCTCTTTAATCTCGATGCCTCAATTCAAATTTCTCGAAGACCTGCATAAAGAAATAGCATCTAACCCAGCTTTCGTGGAGTTATCTCGTAAGATTCACGATGATCCTGAAGCACACCCAAAGTACACATTCACTAATGATCTCATCCTACACAAGGGTCGAATCTGGATTCCCTCGAACTCCTCCTTCACTAAGTTGTTACTCGAGGAATTCCACCAATCTCCAACAGGTGGTCACATGGGGGTTCAAAAAAACGCTTCATCGCTTACAAGAAAACTTTACATGGGATTCCATTAGAACGGATACTCGTGCCTTCATCGCAGGATGCTTAACATGCCAATGTACCAAATACGATAACAAGAAACCAAATGGATTGTTAAGCCCACTACTGATACCGGTGCAGCCATGGGAAGATTTGTCCATGGACTTTATCGTAGGCTTACCTACTTACAAGGGCCACACATGTATCTTTGTCATCGTCGATAGGTTTTCAAAAGGGTTGCGTCTGGGGATGTTGCCCACTCAACACAATGCAAGAACAGTAGCAAGCTTATTCATGGATATTGTAGGACGTTTACACGGGATGCCACGAAGCATTGTCTCGGATCGTGATCCCTTATTCGTGAGTAAATTCTGGAAGAAGCTCTTTTCTCTCAGTGGGACAAAGCTCTGCCTCAGCTCCGCTTATCACCCACAATTCGATGGGCAAACCGAGGTTGCAAACCGCATCATCGAACAATATTTGAGAGCATTTGTTCATCAAAACCCTTCGCAATGAGGGCACTATTTGCTGTGGGCCGAATGGTCCTACAATACATCTTGCCACTCAGCCACCGGCGTCACGCCGTTTGAAGTAACCTTCGGCAGGAAACCACCCAATTTCCCTCATTATGTCACAGGAACTGCCAAGGTCGACGCTGTTGACGATATGCTCAGTCAAAAGGAGAAAGTGTTTGCTTTGCTTCGTCGGAAGCTAACTAAAGCTCAGACACGTATGAAGGAAGTGGCAGATAAACATCGCCGTGAACTAGAGTTTGCTGTCGGTGATTGGGTATTGGTGAAGTTGTGGCCTCAGCGTCAGACTTTAGTTTCCGATACCACTTACTCGAAGCTCACCAAGAGGTATTATGGGCCTTTTCGAATCACGACTAGAATGAGCAAGGTAGCTTACCAGTTACAGCTCCCCATTCATTCGCGCATCCACAATGTTTTCCACATTTCGCTCCTCAAACCCTATGTCACTGGAGAACCACCACATGTCTCTGCTGAACTTCCCCCGACAGCTATAGACAATGACCCAGTCGTTGCACCATTAGCTATCATCGCGTCAAAACTCATTCCGTCGGAACGGGGACCTAAACGCATGGTCTTGGTGCAGTGGAAGGATTTACCACTCGAGGAAGCATCATGGGAGGAATGGTCCAGTTTCAAAGCCTTACACCACCTTGAGGACAAGGTGTTATTTGAAGGAGAGGGGAGTGTTACAAGTAGAGAAGAGGGGTTACAAGAAGTAAGCGCACAACAGAGCGAGGAGAGGCCCAAAAGGAAAACAAAGCCTCCAACGTACATGAAAGACTATGTATGAAGGCTGAAAGTGTGAAGGTTCATGCATGGGAATAGGAACGCGTAACTACTTCTGTTAGGGTATCGGGAATGTTCTAGATTCAGTTAGAAGGGGAGGGTAGTTACTAAAGTGAGTTAGAGCTCAACTAAAGGAAATATAAAAGCTTGTAATTGTTCATACATAAAATAACAAGCAATTCAAACGCAATTTCCTTTCTCTTCTTATTTTCTTCTTCTATCGCGGAGGTCCTTGGTCCTCGAAGTCCAATGTGTAAATTAGTATTTAAACTCATACAATGTGTGTTGGTAATTTTGATATTTTATAAATAATTTTAAAACAATATAAAAATATAAAAATGATTTACGTTAAAATTCAAATAAAAATATTAAAAGCGATAAGGAGATTTTTTAATTTATTAAATAATTTTTGTATATTATTATATTTTATAAATCACATTTGCTCATTGAACTTGAACTTGAGACTTCTAGTTAAGTTAGAATAGTCTCGTGTCAATTAAAAAATAGAGTCTGAAAACGGAAATACGAGAGAGAATGGGAGTGTGGTGGTAAACCAAGTGATACCACCAAAACCACTAGATTTTGATGGTGATGGGGACAAAGTGAAACTATCATTTAAGGATAAGGTTGTTAGCATTGCGTCTTTGACCATCAATCCGAGAGATCTATTGAAGGATGGGATGATGTAGTTGGAGCTTAAAGGAGGGGGATTGTCTGTTCCCAAAATTCACAATTACACCTACTGGTTTTGATCAACTTTGCACACCTTGGAAGAAATATTTGGTTATCAAATTGTTGGGAAAGAATATAGTGTTTATGTTGATGAAGGAGAAGTTACGTAATGTTTGGAAGCTTCAAAGAGGATTTGATTTGATTGATGTTTTGCATGTTTATTTTATGGTTAGATTTGATGTGGAAGCAGATAAGGAAAAGGTGATGAGTGGTGGTCCATGGAAGATTTTCAACCACTATTTGGCGGTCTGCCTCTGGTCCCTGGAGTTTGTTGCTTCAAAAGCATAGGTGGATAGGACATTGGTTTAGATTCACTTCCATGGTTTGGGTTTGGTGTACTATGATCCAAGTGTTTTATTAACTCTGGCCTCTGTTGTAGGGACACCTATTAGAGTGTATACGAACACTGTCAACATGGATGGTGGTAGATTCGCTTGCGTTTATGTTGAGATTGATTTGAGTGTTCCTGTGGTGGGCAAGTTCTTCTTGAATGGTGCTTGGTATCATGTGGAATACGAATGACTTCAATTGTTGAATGCATCATGTGGTTGTTATAAGCATGTCTAGAGACTGGCCCAAAGTTGTTAGTGTTATCTCAGAGTGTCTACAACGAGGGAAGTGGTGGTGAATGCAATTGTTGCTCAACCGCAATCTTAGGGTTTTATTTTGGAGCCTTAATCTTTTGGATCTAATTTTGTGCCAGTGATAACGAATTTCGAATCGTTCCAAAACAAATAAAATTAGGATTAATTTCGTAGGACAAGAATAACCTAGGTTAACTCAGAGATACAATTCAATTTTGTTAGTGCTTAGCTCTACTGAGTTTTAAAAGATTGGCTAAGATTTTGTTAAAACATAAGCACTTAGACAATGAAGAAAATACTGGAAGTTGCTGTACAATGCACAAAGCTGCAGGATCCAAGATGTCGGATACAATGTCCAGGACATCCTGCCCGAAAATACTGGAAGTTGCTGTACAATGCACAAAGCTGCAGGATCCAAGATGTCGGATACAATGTCCAGGACATCTGGCCCGAAAATACTGGATATATAAATCTGTTATATCTTTAACAGATTATTGTGCAGTTAGCAAGAGATTAGACGATCTATCTTTAGGAACGAATTAAAAGATAATTAAAGTTTGAATTACAAACTAGAAGAGTTCGTTCAGGGATTAAAGATTAAAGATTAAAGATTCAAACTAAAAGATCAAACGTTATCTTTTAGTTCTTTAACTGCAGATTTTTTCAGGATAATGATAGATCTCATCCAGCACAAGAAGTTGCAGCCCAGAATCACACACTGCTATAAAAACATGGAGGCTGCACGAGTTCTGTACCAAGTCCGGGATTGAAGAGTTATTTTGTGAGTTTTGGGACTTGAGTGATTTGTGAGCCACCTTGATGGTACCCTAACATCAAGTGTTGGACCTGAGTGTGTAGAGTTGATCTCTTGTGTGTAGAGTTGATCTCTAGTGTGTAGGGTTGATCCCTTTTGTTCAGAGTTGATCTCTGGTGTGTCTTTGATTTAATTGTAAACACGGGAGAGTGTTTGAGAGGGAGTGAGCGGGGTTTCTCATATCTAAGAGTGGCTCTTAGGTAGAGGTCGCACGGGTAGTGGTTAGGTGAGAAGGTTGTAAACAGTGGCTGTTAGACCTTGAACTAACACTATTTTAGTGGATTTCCTCCCTGGCTTGGTAGCCCCCAGATGTAGGTGAGGTTGCACCGAACTGGGTTAACAATTCTCTTGTGTTATTTACTTGTTTAATCTGTTCATACAGTCAAACACAATCTGCATGTTCTGAAGCGTGATGTCGTGACATCCTGTACGACATCTGTCCCCAGTATCAGAATTTCAATTGGTATCAGAGCAGGCACTCGAAATCACTGAGTGAGATCTAGGGAGATAAATTCTGATGAACATGGAGAAAGAAGGAGGACCAGTGAACAGACCACCAATTCTTGATGGAACCAACTATGAATACTGGAAAGCAAGAATGGTGGCCTTCCTCAAATCACTGGATAGCAGAACCTGGAAGGCTGTCATCAAAGGCTGGGAACATCCCAAGATGCTGGACACAGAAGGAAAGCCCACTGATGAATTGAAGCCAGAAGAAGACTGGACTAAAGAAGAAGACGAATTGGCACATGGAAACTCCAAAGCTTTGAATGCTCTATTCAATGGAGTTGACAAGAATATCTTCAGACTGATCAACACATGCACAGTGGCCAAGGATGCATGGGAGATCCTGAAAACCACTCATGAAGGAACCTCCAAAGTGAAGATGTCCAGATTGCAACTATTGGCCACAAAATTCGAAAATCTGAAGATGAAGGAGGAAGAGTGTATTCATGACTTCCACATGAACATTCTTGAAATTGCCAATGCTTGCACTGCCTTGGGAGAAAGAATGACTGATGAAAACCTGGTGAGAAAGATCCTCAGATCCTTGCCTAAGAGATTTGACATGAAAGTCACTGCAATAGAGGAGGCCCAAGACATTTGCAGCATGAGAGTAGATGAACTCATTGGTTCCCTTCAAACCTTTGAGCTCGGACTCTCGGATAGGGCTGAAAAGAAGAGCAAGAACTTGGCGTTCGTGTCCAATGATGAAGGAGAAGAAGATGAGTATGACCTGGATACTGATGAAGGTCTGACTAAGGCAGTTGTGCTCCTTGGAAAGCAGTTCAACAAAGTGCTGAACAGAATGGACAGGAGGCAGAAACCACATGTCCAGAACATCCCTTTCGACATCAGGAAAGGTAGCAAATTCCAGAAAAGGTCAGATGAAAAGCCCAGTCACAGCAAAGAAATTCAATGCCATGGGTGTGAAGGCTATGGACACATCATAGCTGAATGTCCCACTCATCTCAAGAAGCAGAGGAAAGGACTTTCTGTATGTCGGTCTGATGATACAGAGAGTGAACAAGAAAGTGATTCTGACAGAGATGTAAATGCACTCACTGGGAGATTTGAATCTGCTGAAGATTCAAGTGATACAGATAGTGAAATCACTTTTGATGAGCTTGCTATATCCTATAGAAAATTATGCATCAAAAGTGAGAAGATCCTTCAGAAAGAAGCACAACTGAAGAAGGTCATTGCAGATCTGGAGGCTGAGAAGGAGGCACATGAAGAGGAGATCTCTGAGCTTAAAGGAGAAGTTGGTTTTCTGAACTCTAAACTGGAAAACATGACAAAATCAATAAAGATGCTGAATAAAGGCTCAGATACACTTGATGAGGTGCTACAGCTTGGAAAGAGGTATGCCTATGTTGTTGTGGATGATTTCTCCAGATTTACCTGGGTCAACTTTATCAGAGAGAAATCAGACACCTTTGAAGTATTCAAGGAGTTGAGTCTAAGACTTCAAAGAGAAAAGGACTGTGTCATCAAGAGAATCAGGAGTGACCATGGTAGAGAGTTTGAAAACAGCAGGTTCACTGAATTCTGCACATCTGAAGGCATCACTCATGAGTTCTCTGCAGCCATTACACCACAACAGAATGGCATAGTTGAAAGGAAAAACAGGACTTTGCAAGAGGCTGCTAGGGTCATGCTTCATGCCAAAGAACTTCCCTATAATCTCTGGGCTGAAGCCATGAACACAGCATGCTACATCCACAACAGAGTCACACTTAGAAGAGGGACTCCAACCACTCTGTATGAAATCTGGAAAGGGAGGAAGCCAACTGTCAAGCACTTCCACATCTTTGGAAGTCCATGTTACATTTTGGCAGATAGAGAGCAAAGGAGAAAGATGGATCCCAAGAGTGATGCAGGAATATTCCTGGGATACTCTACAAACAGCAGAGCATATAGAGTATTCAACTCCAGAACCAGAACTGTGATGGAATCCATCAATGTGGTTGTTGATGATCTAACTCCAGCAAGAAAGAAGGATGTCGAAGAAGATGTCAGAACATCGGGAGACAATGTAGCAGATACAGCTAAAAGTGCAGAGAATGCAGAAAACTCTGATTCTGCTACAGAAGAATCAAACATCAACCAACCCGACAAGAGACCCTCCATTAGAATCCAGAAGATGCACCCCAAGGAGCTGATTATAGGAGATCCAAACAGAGGAGTCACTACAAGATCAAGGGAGATTGAGATTGTCTCCAACTCATGTTTTGTCTCCAGAATTGAGCCCAAGAATGTGAAAGAGGCACTGACTGATGAGTTCTGGATCAATGCTATGCAAGAAGAACTGGAGCAATTCAAAAGGAATGAAGTCTGGGAGCTAGTTCCGAGACCCGAGGGAACTAATGTGATTGGCACCAAGTGGATCTTCAAGAACAAAACCAATGAAGAAGGTGTTATAACCAGAAACAAGGCCAGACTTGTTGCTCAAGGCTACACTCAGATTGAAGGTGTAGACTTTGATGAAACGTTCGCCCCAGTTGCTAGACTTGAGTCCATCAGATTGTTACTTGGTGTAGCTTGCATCCTCAAATTCAAGCTGTACCAAATGGATGTGAAGAGCGCGTTTCTGAATGGATACCTGAATGAAGAAGTCTATGTGGAGCAGCCAAAGGGGTTTATAGATCCAACTCATCCAGATCATGTATACAAGCTCAAGAAGGCTCTCTATGGATTGAAGCAAGCTCCAAGAGCTTGGTATGAAAGGCTAACAGAGTTCCTTACTCAGCAAGGGTATAGGAAGGGAGGAATTGACAAGACTCTCTTTGTCAAACAAGATGCTGAAAACTTGATGATAGCACAGATATATGTTGATGACATTGTGTTTGGAGGGATGTCGAATGAGATGCTTCGACATTTTGTTCAACAGATGCAATCTGAATTTGAGATGAGTCTTGTTGGAGAGCTGACTTATTTTCTGGGACTCCAAGTGAAGCAGATGGAAGACTCCATATTCCTCTCACAAAGCAAGTATGCAAAGAACATTGTCAAGAAGTTTGGGATGGAGAATGCCAGCCATAAAAGAACACCTGCACCTACTCACTTGAAGCTGTCAAAGGATGAAGCTGGCACCAGTGTTGATCAAAGTCTGTACAGAAGCATGATTGGGAGCTTACTATATTTAACAGCTAGCAGACCCGACATCACCTATGCAGTAGGTGTTTGTGCAAGATATCAAGCCAATCCTAAGATAAGTCACTTGACTCAAGTAAAGAGAATTCTGAAATATGTAAATGGCACCAGTGACTATGGGATTATGTACTGTCATTGTTCAGATTCAATGCTGGTTGGGTATTGTGATGCTGATTGGGCTGGAAGTGCAGATGACAGAAAAAGCACTTCTGGTGGATGCTTCTATCTGGGCAACAATCTTATTTCATGGTTCAGCAAGAAGCAGAACTGTGTGTCCCTATCTACTGCAGAAGCCGAGTATATTGCAGCAGGAAGCAGCTGTTCACAACTAGTTTGGATGAAGCAGATGCTCAAGGAGTACAATGTCGAACAAGATGTCGTGACATTATACTGTGACAACATGAGTGCTATTAATATTTCTAAAAATCCTGTTCAACACAGCAGAACCAAGCACATTGACATTAGACATCACTATATTAGAGATCTTGTTGATGATAAAGTGATCACACTGAAGCATGTTGACACTGAGGAACAAATAGCAGATATTTTCACAAAGGCATTGGATGCAAATCAGTTTGAAAAACTGAGGGGCAAGCTGGGCATTTGTCTGCTAGAAGACTTATAGCAATTACTTCTATTTGAATGTGCTCAAACGTTAATAGCACATTCATTACTGGGCCAAAACAGATTTGACCGTTGCTTCACACGCCCCTCTACATTCTTCATTCAAATTTATATTTTCGTGGCATTCGTGTTTTCACCAGCATTTCCCAATAGTTCTCAGAATTTCACGAAACCATTTCAAAAGCTCTGCTTCTCCATGGCTACCTCACCTAAAGATACTGCAGCTCCTGGTTCACCCTCTGTACCATCATCTCCGCACCAGGAACGACCTGAATTCAATATCCAGCCCATACAGATGATTCCTGGTCAAGCCCCTGTTCCTGAAAAATTGGTTCCCAAACGACAACAGGGTGTGAAGATTTCTGAAAACCCTAGTCTTGCAACAAGTCTTAGGGAAGTAGACACAGAGATGGATAAGAAGATCCGCAGTATTGTGAGTAACATTTTGAAAGATGCTTCTGTGCCTGATGCTGAGAAAGATGTCCCAACATCTTCCACCCCAAATGTTTCTGTGCCTGATGTTGATAAAGATGTTCCAACATCTTCCGCTCCAAATGCTGAAGCCCTCCCTTCACCCAGTGAAGAGGAATCAACAGAAGAAGAAGATCAATCCACAGAGGAGACCCCTGCACCAAGGGCACCAGAACCTGCTCCAGGTGACCTCATTGACTTAGAAGAAGTCGAATCTGATGAGGAACCCATTGCCAACAAGTTAGCACCTGGCATTGCAGAAAGACTTCAAAGCAGAAAGGGAAAAACCCCCCTTAAGAGGTCTGGACGAATCAAGACTATGGCCCAGAAGAAAAGCACTCCAATCACTCCTACCACATCCAGAAGGAGCAAGGTTGCAATCCCCTCCAAGAAGAGGAAAGAAATTTCCTCATCCGATTCTGATGATGATGTCGAACTAGATGTCTCGACATCAAAGAGGGCCAAGAAATCTGGGAGAAAGGTGCCTGGAAATGTTCCTGATGCACCATTGGACAACATCTCTTTCCACTCAATTGGCAATGTTGAAAAGTGGAAATATGTGTATCAACGCAGACTTGCGGTTGAAAGAGAACTGGGAAGAGATGCCTTGGATTGCAAGGAGACCATGGACCTCATTAAGGCTGCTGGACTACTGAAGACAGTCACCAAATTGGGAGACTGTTATGAAGGCCTAGTCAGGGAATTCATTGTCAACATTCCCTCTGACATAACAAACAGAAAGAGTGATGAGTATCAAAGAGTATTTGTCAGAGGAAAATGTGTTAGATTCTCCCCTGCTGTGATCAACAAATACCTGGACAGACCAACAGATGGAGTGGTAGATATTGCTGTTTCTGAGCATCAGATTGCCAAGGAAATCACTGCCAAACGAGTCCAGCATTGGCCAAAGAAAGGGAAGCTTTCAGCAGGGAAGCTAAGTGTGAAGTATGCAATTCTACACAGGATTGGTGCTGCAAACTGGGTACCCACTAATCATACTTCCACTGTTGCCACAGGTTTGGGTAAATTTCTGTATGCTGTTGGAACCAAGTCCAAATTTAATTTTGGAAACTATATATTTGATCAAACTGTTAAGCATTCAGAATCCTTTGCTGTCAAATTACCCATTGCCTTCCCAACTGTATTGTGTGGCATTATGTTGAGTCAACATCCCAATATTTTAAACTACACTGACTCTGTGATGAAGAGAGAATCTCCTCTATCCCTGCATTACAAACTGTTTGAGGGGACACATGTCCCAGACATTGTCTCGACATCAGGGAAAGCTGCTGCTTCAGGTGCTGTGTCCAAGGATGCCTTGATTGCTGAACTCAAGGACACATGCAAGGTGCTGGAAGCAACCATCAAAGCCAACACAGAGAAGAAAATGGAGCTGGAACGGATGATCAGAAGACTCTCAGAAAGTGGCATTGATGATGGTGAAGCAGCTGAGGAAGAAGAAGAAGCAGCTGAGGAAGAAGAAGAAGCAGCTGAGGCAGAGGAAGATGCAGCAGAGGATACGGATACTGAATCAGATGATGATTCTGAAGCCACCCCATGACCATCAGACCTTTATCTTTGCTTTTCACTTTTACTGGCTATAGGGGCATGTCCCTTTGAACAATTAATTACTATTGGTCTGTAATATTTGCACCTCAAGTTCATGCATTCTACTTTTGTCAAATTCTGTCTAAAAAGGGGGAGTAATAGTATTATGCTTGCTATTATGCATGATTTTGAGTAGTAGGATACTATGTATGCAATATGATGTATGGCAGTAGGATACGATGTATGCATGATTCATGATTTTGAGGGGGAGTTGCATGTATAT
Organism: Glycine max; assembly: GCF_000004515.6. Classification (NCBI taxonomy): domain Eukaryota; kingdom Viridiplantae; phylum Streptophyta; class Magnoliopsida; order Fabales; family Fabaceae; genus Glycine; species Glycine max. The sequence goes on from NC_038254.2 coordinate 20,097,742, forward strand.
GACTTTGAGGGGGAGACTGCTGCTGCTTATGACTGATGTAAGCTACTAGTAGCTGATAGAAGATGCTGCAGTAAGAGCATGAAGACAGGGGGAGCAAAAAGCTGATGTCACATGAGATGTCTCGACATCCTGGAAAAGACTAGTAGCTGATAGAAGATGCTGCAGTAAGCATGGAGACAGGGGGAGCAGAAGCAGAAAGCTGATGTCACGAGAGATGTCTTGACATCCTGGAGAAGACTTGTAGATTTGCAACTTGAAGAATTTCCGCTGTGCTTGATTACTCTGATAATGGAAGTTGCTGATCCCACTTGCATAACTGCTCGTACCTGCTCAGGAAGTGTCTAAGTATGTTTTAGACAAAATTTGCCAAAGGGGGAGATTGTTAGTGCTTAGCTCTACTGAGTTTTAAAAGATTGGCTAAGATTTTGTTAAAACATAAGCACTTAGACAATGAAGAAAATACTGGAAGTTGCTGTACAATGCACAAAGCTGCAGGATCCAAGATGTCGGATACAATGTCCAGGACATCCTGCCCGAAAATACTGGAAGTTGCTGTACAATGCACAAAGCTGCAGGATCCAAGATGTCGGATACAATGTCCAGGACATCTGGCCCGAAAATACTGGATATATAAATCTGTTATATCTTTAACAGATTATTGTGCAGTTAGCAAGAGATTAGACGATCTATCTTTAGGAACGAATTAAAAGATAATTAAAGTTTGAATTACAAACTAGAAGAGTTCGTTCAGGGATTAAAGATTAAAGATTAAAGATTCAAACTAAAAGATCAAACGTTATCTTTTAGTTCTTTAACTGCAGATTTTTTCAGGATAATGATAGATCTCATCCAGCACAAGAAGTTGCAGCCCAGAATCACACACTGCTATAAAAACATAGAGGCTGCACGAGTTCTGTACCAAGTCCGGGATTGAAGAGTTATTTTGTGAGTTTTGGGACTTGAGTGATTTGTGAGCCACCTTGATGGTACCCTAACATCAAGTGTTGGACCTGAGTGTGTAGAGTTGATCTCTAGTGTGTAGGGTTGATCCCTTTTGTTCAGAGTTGATCTCTGGTGTGTCTTTGATTTAATTGTAAACACGGGAGAGTGTTTGAGAGGGAGTGAGCGGGGTTTCTCATATCTAAGAGTGGCTCTTAGGTAGAGGTCGCACGGGTAGTGGTTAGGTGAGAAGGTTGTAAACAGTGGCTGTTAGACCTTGAACTAACACTATTTTAGTGGATTTCCTCCCTGGCTTGGTAGCCCCCAGATGTAGGTGAGGTTGCACCGAACTGGGTTAACAATTCTCTTGTGTTATTTACTTGTTTAATCTGTTCATACAGTCAAACACAATCTGCATGTTCTGAAGCGTGATGTCGTGACATCCTGTACGACATCTGTCCCCAGTATCAGAATTTCAAATTTGATTCCAACTTCAATCCACTTATAAACAACAGGGGAAATTAATTTCAACAAACAATTTGCAGACAATAAACGAAAATTGCAAAAACACAAATAGAAATGCAAAAAATGCAGAAACTGATAGAGTTTATGAATTAGGTCGTGAAATAGATTCAAGCATCAATCCAATTCACCAAACCAAACAATTTGAGTTATCATGGCTCTACATATAATGATCATATTGTGGAAATTTAGTCAATGTCATTAGAGGTAGTTTAGTCTTTAATCCCTAAATTCATTGAAATCACAAATTAGATTTAAATATCATCCAAACAATCTGTGATTAAATTTAAAATCAGGAAATGAATCCATAACCTAATTCATTTTCAATCCTAAGCACATTCATAATCATGAAAATCGAAAATAGGATTAAAGAAGAAGATGAACATTCACATAGAATTTGAAATACTAAACCAAAACTCAAATTCAACCTTGCTTGGACAAGATCCTTGGATTGATTGATTGTTTAGCCTTCCATGATTATCACCAGTGGAAGAGCAACAAAATTTGTGCAAGAAAGGAGAAGAGCAGAGTTGAAAGGAGGAAGAAAATGAAGAACAATTGAGAGAAAAAGAGAGAGAAGAGTTTGATCCTAAAACTTGCACAACAAGATTCTAAGTTCTATTTTTGTACAAAATAAAGTAACTGATTAACTAACTAACTACACTAATATATATAGTGAATAATCAGAAGGAAATGATGGGCCTTGATTAGGTCCATCTAATCTATCTAATCAAACTAATTACACAAAGCAAAACCCAATTTCACAACCTAAAATTCTAGTGTAGAGGCTCTGACTTCCAAGCCTAATATGAACCTCAAAATGGCCGAACTGACCCAAGCTTATTTGTGCCAAAATTTTATATCTTTTTCTTATCTTTTGAGGGACTACTCATATGCTATATTTGGATTTCCATAGTTTCCTATAGGCCCCACACAAGGTAGATAGGTCAAGTAAGTATGAAATCCAAAAATAAGCAACAATTATCAATTTAGCCCAATTATTTGCCTAAGACCAAAACTGAGTTAAGGCAAGAAAATAAGAGTCAAAGAGATTTCAACTAAGCTAAGAAGAATATGAAAATACTAAACTAAAAAGGCTCAATCAGCCAGCTTATAGAGAGTGAATGATTGTGAAGCAAAGATCATAGATAAACAAGATAATAATTTTGACAAAAATCTTGAAGTATTCTTGATTCTATCTTGAATATCTTGAAGTATATGTGAACACATACATGGTAACTCATTACTTATCTCAATTATTTTAGCATATTAATATAATTTTGACAAAAATCTAATCATCTCAAATATATAAAAATGGATAAACATACAATAAATGTATTCATACAAGAGAGAAAAAACTTATAAAAATCAAACAAGATAATAAATCATCCTCACATTATAATAGAAGCATATGTGCATAAATAACAAATAAGTCATAAGTCATCAAAACACAAATCATTTGTCTAAGTTAGAAAGAGTCTTTGGTTAGTGGTTTTGTGAAGATGTCTGCAAGTTGGTTTTTAGTATCTACAAATTTTAAGAATACAATCACCTTTTTCCTAAGACTAAGTGCTAATTGACTATCAACACTTACCAAGATGAGTTCTTATTAACATAGATTGTTTCATCGCATCAAAATGATTTTATTTGAAATAAAATATAATAATTTTGAAAAACATAAAAATATTTTGAACAATCAATCAAGTAATTCAAACATATCAGACAAGAATTATACAAGGATTGAAGGATATAGATCACATGCATTATCAAACATTCAAATTTGTTATAGATAATTTAAAAAACTTAGAAAGTTCAAAGAACTCAATTAATCATGTAATCATTATTTTCTCTGAAACCTACATGTTCAATATGTTTATCATGCTCATGCTTGATAACACATTTTTTAGAATAAAAAAGATACTTTATATATGAAAATTCTTATATAAAAATAAATAAATATAATATAATGGATTTTGAAAAACTTTATGAATGAACCTTAAGCAAGTAATTCTCATGTCATATTAAAAAATATGCAAGAATCATACAAGAGATATAAAATCATACATAACCATTCATAAATGACTAATCACATATTACATAAAAAATCATGCATAATTATTTTAAAAATATATATTATCAAAATAATCAACATAACTTTTATATATAAAAAATCGTAATAACTTTCAAGAACAATCAATCATCAATCATTTCAAATTAATTAAATTTAATTAACAATCAACTAACTATGCATAATACTTTAAAAAATTTCAAATTTCAAATTTTTTAAATTTCAATTTTAAATTTCAAATTTCAAATATCAAATTTTCAAATATTAAATTTTAAATTTCAAATTTTAACTTCCAACTTCCAATAACTTCCAAATTTTAATTTTGAAACTTCCAATAACTTCCAAATTTTAATTTTCAAACTTCTAAAAAGTTGGACACAATTACAAAAAAAAAAATCAATCATGTATATTAAAATTCTTTTAAATTAAATATAATTAATTAATCATGATAAATTTTAACATAATCAAATAATTTTGGACTTATCTTCAATTCTGTTCTACTGTAATCAATTACACATAGTGGTAATTGATTACCAGAGAATTTAAATTCTAAATTTTAAGTATCAAATAACAATCATCATCACATATCATGGTAATTATTTACTTAATTCAATAATTCTATCATGTCAAAACAAACAAAACATAAGCAATTCAAGCATTAATCAATTCAAACAAAATTCAATTAATCATATATATTAAAAATTAAAACTAAATATAATTAACTAAACATTGTAAACACAATCAAACAATTTCAACAATTATTTTCAATTAGGCACAAAAATAACTTAACTGAAAATACTAATTATACCTTAATTCATAGAGATGGCTTAGATGTTACCTCTTTTGAGATTTTACTAATATTGTTGTCGCCTTATGTAACATGTCCATTTTTCTGAACATCCACTGTCGATGTACCACTTCTTCCTTACAAATTCTTCTTTGTTGTTTTCATGAGATTTTGTCATGAGACAAAAGTTGACTTGGTCTTCACCATGATCTTGGAATAACCTGTTCCTGAAAACACTTTTGAAAAACAAAGAATCTAAAGAGGCCATTAATCTTGAAGTTGTTAGACTTTCTACAAGAAACCTGCTCTGATACCACTTGTTGGATCGAGTGGCCTCAGAATAATTAAAAAGGGGGGGGGGGGGGTTGAATTAATTATTCCTAAACCTTTACCAATTAAAAATTACTCTTTTAAGGCTTTTACTAAATTGTTAAGAGAATGAGGAGTAGAAGAGAAACTTAACAGAAAGTAAAAGAGGAAATTAAATGCACAGCGGAAAGTAAAAGAGTAGGGAAGAAGGAAACAAACACGCAAGAGTTTTTATACTGGTTCGGCAACAACCCGTGCCTACATCCAGTCCCCAAGCGACCTGCGGTCCTTGAGATTTCTTTCAACCTTGTAAAAATCCATTTACAAGCAAAGATCCACAAGGGATGTACCCTCCCTTGTTCTCTTTGAACCTAGTGGATGTACCCTCCACTAGAACTGATCCACAAGAGATGTACCCTCTCTTGTTCTCAGTCAAACCCAAGTAGATGTACCCTCTACTTGTACCACAAAGGATGTACCCTCCAATGTGTTGAGACAAAGATCTCAGGCTGTTAAACCTTTGATACTTTGTGAATGCGGATACAAAAGAATTCTCAGGCGGTTAGTCCTTTGAATACTTTTGTATAAGGGAATGGGAAGAATCAAAAGAATTCTCAGACTGTGTCGTTTTGAATTCTTTGACAAGGGAAAAGGGAGACACAAAAGAATTCAAGCGGTTAGTCCTTTGTTCTTTTGGAAAAGGGAGAAAAGAGTCACAAAAAGAATTCAGGCGGTTAATCCTTGGCGAATTCTTTTTGGCAAAGGGAGAAGAGAATGAAAAGATGAATAACACAAGTTTTCAAGGTTTAGAAAACCAGAAAACTTCAGAAAGCTTTTGGTACAAAGAAGAAGAAGAAGTTCAAAGAGATTCAAGGCTTGTAAAGGATTGTAAGAGATTGATTGGAAAAGTATTCAAGATTGAATGAATTAATTGAATTTGCAAAACAAAACCTTGCTTTTATAGACTCTTCGTGTCTGGTCAAGAAGACCATTTAGAAGAGTTATAACTTTTAGAAAAACTTAAAACCAATTTGAAAAAGTCAAAACCTTTTTGAAGAGTTACATCTTTTGATTTATTCAGAAACAGTCACTGGTAATCGATTACCAAATAAGTCTAATCGATTACACAAAGCTTTTGTGTGAAAGGATGTGACTCTTCACATTTGAATTTGAATTTCAACGTTCAAAGGCACTGGTAATCGATTACCAAAACATTGTAATCGATTACAGCTTTTTGAAAATAATTGGAACGTTGTAAATTCAATTTGAAAACTTTTTCAAAACAATTTTGCTGCTGGTAATCGATTACAACAATCTGGTAATCGATTACCAGAGAGTAAAAACTCTTTGGTAAAGGGTTTTGTCAAAAACTCATGTGCTATTCAAAGTTTTGAAAAACTTTTTAATACTTATCTTGATTGAGTCTTCTCTTCATTCTTGAATCTTGAGTCTTGAATCTTGATCTTGATTCTTGAGATCTTGAACCTTGAATCTTGATTCTTGAGATCTTGAACCTTGAATCTTGATTCTTGATTCTAGGCTTTCTTCTTGAGTCTTGAATTCTTCTTGATTCTTTTCTTGAACTCTTGAATTGTTCTTGATTCACTTGAGTTGTTCTTTGATTGATCTTTGAGCTTTTTGTCATCACCTTTGTCATCATCTTTTGTTATCATCATTGTTATCATCAAAACACCTTTGAATCACTTTGATTCACCATGAAGCTTTGCTTCTACATGAGGTTCTCCACCACCTTGGCAAGCTCGCCTTTCTCCACCTCCATGCCCTCCACCTGGCCAACCAAGTCCTTTTTCTCCTTCTACAAATCCTTACAGCGTTTGAACAATTCATCACCATCCAACCTGTGTGCAACAACTTTGCCAAAACATTGCCAACCTTGGAAGACAGATGGTGGTTCGACTTTACAGTTAGGGCGCTCCACTCTCTAGACAATGTGAGCAGTAGCCTTCCATTTGGCGACCTATGCCTCCATGGATGCCACCTTGCCCAGAGCCTTTTGGTGCCTTAGTCCATTCTATTCAAGGATTGCCAGACTCCACTAAAGAAAAACCTTAGCAGAATTCATGGCATGTTGGACCCCAGCTGACCGAATCAAATTTTTATCAAAGGCCAACACAAAGCCAATCAAGGTCTTTTGTTCAGGCTTATACCTCATACCCCACAGAGAATAAGCATTGTTGGAGGAATAGATGTGATCCAACGACACATGAGGGTGAAAAGAGGAGGAAGGGGACTTCACAGTCAACACGGTCGTGGAAGGAACCGGTGGAGCTGAAGAGGGAGGAGGCGACATCTCTGGAGCACCCATGGTCATCACACCGACACTCAATAAGGGTGCTACGACAGTGGATGAAGGAGCCACAACATGACTAACTGAAGTGGTTGGTGTATCAACTCAAGCAATAGGAACAACCTCCTTAGCAGGGGCGGCAGAAGGAGGTAAAGGAGCAGAAATAGAAGCAACAAGAGGAGAAAAAGCAAAAGCAATAGAAGGAATGACAGGAGCAGTAACAGTAGGGGCACAAATTTCGATCAACTGGGGATGTGTCAACCCTACAACATGCCTCAGGGCACGAAGGCTTAAGGGGGCCCTCGACTTCTTACGGCCCGACACCCCAACATCGTTATCTCGTTTCCTCTTAGCCAAAATAAAGGAAGGGGCATTGAGGGTGACCTCAGCAGTAGCAACAACATGGCCAACCTCAACAACAAGTTGACCCCCTTCTCCAGCAGTAGGAGCAACAACAGATAGTGGCACGATCCCACTAGTAGGTCCGACCTGCTTCATAAGGGGCATCCAAAGGAAGTCACCCATAATACCAGCAAGACAAACAATAAAAATACAACAAAGGTCAATTCAAGCCACAATGCAATTCAGACACAAAGAAGGAAGACAAGGAAAAAATGTTCACCATCCAAGGCAAGGAGAGGATCACTCGCCAAAGGAAGAGATAAAATGGCCTGCGCATCCAGCGAGGCTGGCAGCTGCTCCAGAATAGCCTTATCAACCCTCTCCACATGAGTCAACAGATCCTCATCAAATGACTTGAACCTAGTGCCTCCACTAATACAACACAAAACCCCCCACCCTCTCCGAGGAAGAGGATTCGTTGTAGAAGGAACCGTGGCGAGTATGCACTGAGAAGGAACTACCAACGGAAATGACCTCTAGGCCGATCAAGGGTTACTGAATCTAACCCCTGGAATTGTTGCCACCCATGTTGATGACGGAGTCAGACAAAAAGGAAGACATGATCAGAGAAGGAATACCTTGAAGGATTGAAGAAGAAAAGGAATCGCAAGAAGCAAGCACAAAAGCAAAGAGATTTAAAGAAAGGAAAGACATAAATTCGAAGTGACGGTGGTGACAAATCAAACATCCACTCAATTTAAAGAAGGGACAAACTCTTAGGTAAGTGGCTGGAGCTGAAGTGATGCCCTAATTTTTTGCACCACACTGTAGCCCCATGCACTACATCTCTAGTACATGACCAATCCACGAGTTACACGTATGCAAGAGTATTGCGCGTTCATCGCACATGCCTGTAACAACAGACGGAACATAATGTTTTTCTTCAATGCACTCTCCAACGGTCAAAAGAGGGCAAAGTTGTCAAATACACAGACTTCCCTCACCTGACACGTCAGACCTCTCCTGCAAAACCAAAAGCATGTCCTCCCCGAACAATTAGAAAAAAGTAGCTTGGACAACACTTGTCCAGGCTCGGCGGCTTGGCAAGCCTGCCAGACCTACAATTCTCACACCTATCGAGGTTACCTCTCTCGACACCGGGCAACACTAATCCACAGTCAGGGGCCCAACAAACTCACGACCCTCCTACTTGTCAAGGCTACTACCCCAAACATTAGACAAACTCCCTCAACGCGGGATAATCTCCTTCGACATTGGACAACCTCTTTTGCCTGCAAGCATTCTCAAAGCTTGGGGGCTTATATACTGTCCACGGTCCACCAAATACACGTGCCATGCTACGTGGCACTCCGAGACACACGTCAACCCTCCATGGCAGCCCTGGCATAGGAGCATGAACACCCAACCCTTAGCAGTCTGGCTCCCCAACCAATAGGTTATCTCTAACCTCTTATTATTTGAATATATTGTCATCGCTTTATCTCTTGGCAAGTATTCAATTATCTACAAGACTACAAATTTTCGATAACTAGCAATTATCTCTAAGCCACCATTATCTACTGGCTATTATCTACAAGCCAGTAATTATCTGCAACGGTTGTTACGTCACCGTAACAACCCTTATCAACAAGGACCTCTTGTCCAGCCAATGTGCGAAGTCTAAGAGCCCACCTTAGCGATGTCCACCATGACATGTGTCAACTTTGGATTTTGGTAAGTGCACATATAAATGCTAATATTTAAAAGAAAACTTAAAGATTTTAAGAAATCATCTTTTATATGTTTATTCTCGTCTTTAATTTGCTTTATCTCTGAAAAGAAAAAGAAAAAGAATTAGTCTATAGAAAAATAGAAAAAGAATTTGAATACGAAAACAAATCCATAAAAAGGATAAACTGTATCTATTAATCCCTCACCCTATTTGTGAAAAGCAATACAACATCGTGAATTTTTTTATTTTTATAGAAGAAAAGGATAAAAGTAAAATGTTTTTACCAAAAATAAAAAAAAAGTCTCACTAAAACACAAAGATTAACTAAAAATCCTAAATCATATATACTTTTTAAAAAAACCCACGACTCTAGTTTATGTAGAGGAAGACATCTCAATTGTTTCACTGAATTGATTATGCAAATGAAAAAAGAAATTTAAACGACAAAAAAAGAATATAAAAGGTTTACGTGAGAAGAAATAACATACCTAATTTGTGTTACTTTATCACGTATACATCATACATGTAAGAGTAGTTTCCAATCACTTTTTTTTTATTGTTTCATCAATAATATAGAAGAAAAAAAGAAATCAATATAACAATAAAAAGTATAGAAGAGGATACAAGGAGAAGAAACATATCATACTTGTTTTTTCTTCTAAATTCTATATACAATCACTGTATAGTTTTTGTAGAGGAGAATAGCAATAAAGAATTGTTCAAAAAAATTACAAAAGCAAGAAAAATAACCTCACTTTGTACTGTCCAAGACCAACATAATCTATGTGGCATCCTACGTGTCACTTAGAGACACGTGTCCACCCTCCACGTCAGCCCTGCTATAGGAGCATGAACACCTGACCCTTAGCAGCCAGGCTCCCCGACCAACAGGTTATCTCTAACCTACTCATATTTGAATGTATTCAAATATATTATCTATTGGCAGGTATTAAATTATCTATAATGCTACATTATCTACAAGGTACGATTATCTTCTACCTTTATCTATAATTCAAATATTTACCTCTAACATTTTCTCTAAGCTCTTGGCTATTATCTATAAGTCGGGAATTATATACAGGGCTACAATAACCCTTATAAACAAGGATCAACATCCTCGCTCAACTACTATAAATACAGGTTCCATCAAACCCATTTACACGACCTGCTCACACACTCAACACAAGGCAACAAGCATGCACCTCTCTCTCTCTTTCGCTCATACGAGCACCATTATAGCATATACTTGCTTTACTCTCCTCACACATATTCTTAATTAAGCATTGGAGTCCTTTGTTTTGCAGGTTCCCCCTCCTATCAAAGGCACCTCTCCAAGCCGACGTGTGAAGTTCGGGATCTCACTTAACCACGTCCACCCTAACGTGTCATGGTTCCAGATTTTGGTAAAGAACATTTGGTGCACACCATGGGGTCGTGGTAAAACATATCCCGTGGCCTCTCATCAATCTTCTTACATCCATCCATGGTTAACACTCGGTCTGGCCTCATACGTGAACCCCCCTCACAGACTCCCATGCTCGTCCGACAACTATGATAGACACAGACACTCTACAGCAACTCCAAAACCACATCGCAGAGATGAGGCGACACCACTAGGAAAAGTTAACAAAGTTAAAAGCTAACCATGAATAGCTAGAGGCTGGTGTCAGATGTCCTCAAGTGGAGGAGCAGTCCGCTCACACCTTGCCTAAACGCATCCAAGGGGAATCACACCCCCAACCCATAGGCAACATTGCAGACGACCTAAGTCTCTCCCACATGCACTGTCCAATGGCGCAGACTGTCTGTTGACATCCTTTTGTCAACAACATTATGGAGGCAGACATACCCTTGGGGTGGAAACCACTCAACCTCGAGCGATATGATGGGACAACAAATCTAGACAAGCATTTGGACACCTTCCTGACACAGGTGAACCTCTACACTAATGACGATGCGATTCTATATCATGTCTTCTCCTACCTCCCTCAAGGGAGCAACATTGACCTGGTACGGTGGACTTCCACCTAGGTCCATAGACAGCTTTAACACCCTCGTCGAACGATTCAGTGCATAGTATGCCACTAGTTGGTCTCACCCTATGACCCCGACTGCCTTGGCCAGTCTGCGACAAGCAGGCGACGAGTCCTTCATAAAGTTCATGGATAGATTTGGATGCACAGTCGTCCAGATCAGAAATCTCAACCTTGAGGTAACATTGTATTCCATGCTCCTTGCCTTATGCCTCGACAAGTTCGCAGATAGTTTGTGCAAAAAACCACCCGGTAGCATGGATGAATTGCGGGAACAATCTAAGGGCTACATCTAGATGGAAGAAATGTACAAATTCTAGAATAAAGTCCACCAAGTTGGACAGAAGTGTGAAAACTGTGAAGCAAACGCCAAGGCCGGACAAGAGGCACAAGCCAAACAAGCGCCAGCCTCTCTCCAAAGGGATCGAGTACAAGCGTTAGACACCCCTAATGGCCAATCACACCATGATTCTAGAGGAAGCATTCAAAATAGAGGTACCCATCTGGCTACCCCAAACGAAACCTCCAAGGCTGGGGTCAAACACAACCAAATATTGTAGGTATCACCGTGGTATCGAACACAACATTGAAGACTGCTGGGCCCTGAAGGACAAGATCGAAGAACATATACAAGCTGGGTGATGCAATCCTACCCCGCAAGGGCATTGGATAGAAGACTCCAAGTAGATTGGACCAGAGATGCAAGAGAAGGCCCTAGGGTTCTCATGAACCTTAGGGTAGATTTCGGGCCCATAGGCTAAGTATGAGCCCACTTATCTTTGTACATATTAGATTAAGGTTTCATTATTTTGGGCCTTGTATTTAGGGCTCCATAATGTAGGTAGGGTACCCTAGAAATGTAGGATTTTTCAACCCTTGTATTTTAGGGCACCTAGACTAGTTTTTGTATTAGGGGTAATTTTGTAATTTCACATGCATTAAGTGAATATTTGATGTGTGTGTTGGAAAATAAATTTAATTGAATTGGGAGAAGCCCAATCCAATTAAATTTTAGAGGGGGAGGTGAGAATTTGCTTGCTACACCCAATTGCCACATCATATAATCACACTTTGTGCATGTCCTTCATGCTTTACATGCTTCATGACACCTAAGCACACTTAGTGGAGAATCTTGGACTTGATCTTGGATTAATGGGCTGAACCATAACTAAAATTCACTAATCATAATTTGAAATTTTGGCTCCAAAATTTGGCTCCACAAATTCAATTTCAAATCCAACTGAAATTTGAATAGAAATTCAAATTTCCCTCCATTTTCCAATCCCATTGAAGCTGAGACAACATTCTCAAACTTGTAAAACCAAGAGATTTCATTTTTAAAACTCTTGGTTGGAAGAGAGAGAGTTATCACAAGTTGTTCATGAAGCTTTGGAGTTTTCGGCCACCCAAGACATCACCACTAAACTTCATACTTGTGTGAACGAGATTGACATTTGGGGTAGATAGATTCAATCACATTTTAGAAGGGACATCAATGCACGAAAATTGGAAATGGAAACATGGAGGCAGTGAGATGATCCTCCCTCAAGTGCATATTATTTGGAATTGGAAAATCATTTGGATTCTTTACTTGATCAAGAAGAGCAATTCTAGAAGCAAAGGGCCAAAGTATATTGGCTTCGTGATGGAGATTCCAATACTAGCTTTTTTCATATGACAACAAATGCAAGAAAGAAAAAGAATTTGATCACTCATCTCCTTGATTATGATATTGGAGATTTAGTTCACACTTATGAAGGCCTTTGTGACGTTACCAGTTGTTATTTCACTACACTCTTCATTGGACAAAATATTGATATGGAAGCCACCATTTCTCACGCCGAGAAGAAAATTGGTGATGATGATAATTGCTCCTTGCTAGCTCTTTTTCTTATTGAAGAATTCAAATTTTTTATCTCCCATATGCGCAATGACAAGTCTCTCGATCCAAATGGACTTAATCCAACATTTTACAAGAAATTCTAGGATGATCTTGGTGATGATATTTTTTCAACAGCAACAATGTGGCTTAATCAAGGCATTTTCCCTTTAAATTTAAACAATACTGATATTGTTTTAATTCCTAAAAAAGCAATCCCTCATCTATGCTTGATTTAAGGCCTCTCTCCTTATGTAATGCCCTATATAAAATTCTCTCCAAAGTTCTTGCTAACACGCTCAATCTCCTTTTATCAAAATGCATATCCCAGGAACAAACTCCTTTAATTGAAAAGAGATCCAATCTAGATAATGTTCTGATTACCATGGAAATTGTCCATCACATGAAATGTAAAACACAAGGAAGATTTAGAGAACTTGCCATGAAGATAAACATTAGCAAGGCGTTTGACTAGGTAGAATGGAAATATTTGCTTGCTGTCTTACTGAAATTAGGCTTTGATCCTAAATGGTCAGATGAATGGTGATGTGCATTACAATGGTAGATTTTAACATTATGGTCAATGATGATGTTGTTGGTCCTATGACTCCTAAGAAAGGCTTAAAGCAGGGTGACCCACTATCATTCTACCTATTTATTCTATGTATGTAGGGCTTATCATCTCTCTTGAAGAAAGCTGGAACCAAATGAGACATCTATGGTACTGAGGTGCGCAGAGGAGCCCTAATCCTCTCACACTTTTTATTTGTTAATGATTGTTTTCTCTTTTGCATGGCTATTGAGGGTAAATTCAAGTGCTCCAAACCATTTTGTCATCTTTTGAAAAAGCTTTTGGCCTTGTAGTAAACTACACCTACTCAGAAGCCTTCTACAATAGACATACCCCCCCCCCCCCAATCCATTAAAACCCATATTTCCAATTTTCTAAGTGTTTCTAAATGCTTGGGAACTAGAAAATACTTTGAGCTACCATCCGTGATTGGAAAAAGAAAGAAGGTCATTTTTTATTATCTGTAGGATTTAATATGCAAGAGAATCAATCACTGATCCACCAAACATCTATCCAAAGGAGAAAGAGAGGTCCTTATCAAATCTGTTGCTCAAGCAATCCCTTCCTATTGCATGAGTACCTTCCTTTTACCCTCTTCCTTGGGAGATGATAATAAGAAAATAACTAATTCTTTCTAGTGGGGTTAAAAAAAATTGCGAAAGGTATCAACTGGCTCAACTGGAACAAATTATCTATGAGGAAAGACTATGGTGGATTAGGATTTCATCATCGCTATGGCTTTAATTTGGCCATGCTAGGAAAGCAAGGTTGAAAATTTTTCACCAGTCAAGATGCTATAGTAACTAAATTATTTAAAGCTAAATGTTTTCCCAATGAGGATTTCTTGAAAGCTAAATTGGGTCATAACCCAAGCTTCACATGGTGAAGCATCTATTCTTCATAAGTGGTGGTTAAACAAGGGCTTAGGTGGAGAATGAAATGATTAATGCTTGGAATTAATCCTGGCTACGCTCTGGTGACAATCCTTATGCCCAAAGCACTCTAATTGAGGGCCTGAAAGATTTAAGAGTCAGTGAGCTCATTAATCCTACAACAAATTCTTGGAATCAAAGATCATAGAGGACATTTTTTATGACAGAAATGCTGAGATTATTTGTGGCATGCCTTTACACTTTACATCCAACGATGATAAGTTGATTTGGAACTCTAGTAGAAATGGAGATTACTTAGTTAAATCTGACTACTACCTCACCATGGAACATATCATTGATAGTGCTAATTTGCATGTTTTTGGGGATTGGAATTTAGTTTGGAAACTCAACATCTCATAAGATAAAGATATTTCCTTGGAGAGTTCTTAGAGATTGTATCCCTACTAGGACGATACTAGTTACCAAAGGTGTGCAATGCCCCATCACATATCCTCATTGCACAACTAATCCAGAATCTCCATGGCACATCTTCTTTGGTTATCCCTCACCATTCAAGTGTCGCATTCTTGTTGTTGGACCAACATCAACCTAATTATAACAAATTATGAAAGCCTCAATGATTTCATCTTCACAATCCTTCGAACTTTAGAGGTAGCACAAATTACAAATGTTGTGGTTACTCTTTGGTGCTTGTGGCAGCATAGAAATGACAGTTTCGAACAATAAGACTAAGCCTCCTCAACTATCCCTTACTTTGTCATATACCTACATTTGTCAATGGCAAGTAGCCCACAAAAAGCTTCCTTCCTCAAATGCTCATTACGCTCTGTATATTAGCTCCACCACTCCACACTAGACGAAGCCTGTGATTGTGTTCACAATGTGTAACATTGACACATTTGTCTTCATTGAAGCTCGATAATTCTTTCTGGGTGTTTGTATTTGAAACTCCAATGGATGTCAATTGGAACATCTCATGGGCGCGGCTCCATCTCTCCAGAAGAAGCAGAAGCCTTAAGTTTACTTACAACAATCCTTTGGGTCTTGCAAATGGGTCTCACGCATGTGATTTTTGAAGTGGATTGTAAACAATTGTTTAATAGCATTCACTCAAACCATATAGATAAGTTTGAGTTTGGTTGTATTGCCAATTCATATAAACATCACCTCAACCTTATTAGCAACTCTTCTTTGAGTTTGGTTAGCTAGCAAGCAAATCAAGTCACTCATCACCTCTCGCGGGGGTCTAGATTGTTTGCTAGTTCACATTTCTTTCATTTCATGCCTGATTGTATCAATCATTAGATTTTTAATGAAATGATATAAGTCTTATCCTTTAAAAAACTCTTCAAAAATTACATTTGAAAACCAAAAACTAAAAAGTCGTAACCACCCCAAACAAGCCTAAGGCTTTGTGGGTTAAAGCTAAGAAGATAATATTTAATATTTAATATTTGATATCTTATTTCATAGCATTTGAGCTCTATGCAAACTTTAGAATTACCATTCCAACTCCTGTGGTTTCTTAAGACAATTAAATATTTCCAAAATTAGGGGCATATGTAGTTGCAACTTGCAAAGGACAACACGGGAGTAAAGAGTAGTAGAGACAAAATTTAAAAGTTTATAAAAAGTGAAGCGAATTGGAGAAGGTGAACCATAAGGAAAAATAATTAGGAGAAAGATAATAAAACATGGAAAAACTCTTGGATAGATGGGTATAATGGAAAAGAATTTCAGTGATAAAGTCTACTCATCAAACACAGGAACAGAAATGCCATTAACACTCCCTCATTACTAGCTATCCTAACCTCCTTACATGTTATTATGTGTTATGATGAAAATTTCTCATACAACAAAAAATTGTTTCTTTTATGTATGAGAAAGAAATACACAAGGAAAACTTATTTCCTTTGTTAAGATTTTATACACAATAAAACCTTATGGACTAGGATGTGTGAAATCATAATACACAATGAAAACAAATTTTCATTGTATTTAGGAGTCTATAAACACAATGGAAATTGATTTTCATTGTATATTATGATATTGAGCCCCCTAATCAGGGATGAAGCGAGGTTTGACTAATCAGGGGACCAATTATAAAACTAAAGTTTCCAATAAATATATAAAAACATCAAATTTCATAAAAAAAAATTACAATTACATATTTTTTAAAATAATCTGAAAATATAGAAGATACATTTATATGTAAGAAGATTTTTTCCTCGTAAAGATTGAATATTGCAAATGTTAATCATCATTTCATATGTCATAAGAATTTTCATGAATTTGTAATAAAAAGTGATATCTAATTTATCAATATATTTTATGACTTTTTAATAAAAATATAAATGACAATGAAATTTTTAATTAATATGTCATTAAAAATTACTTCATTAAATTCCCCTTTTTTCATAAGTAAAAAGGAACATTTAATGAAATAAATTTTGAAATAGTGGCATAATTTTGAAATGTGGACATATAGAAATATTTCTTAAGTAAAACTAACTGCATAAAAAGTTTGCAAATTTTTGCATCAAAACACCATTAATTTGAAAAAGATTACAATCAAAAATCATATTCTTCGGATATTTAAAATTGAAGAGAAATCATATCAATGAAGAGTATGGCTTATTGGCTATTACAGTTTAAGCCAAATTTAGTCGTGGTAGTGATTTCCCCTGGGTTGTGGGTTTGACATTAGCAAGTTTGGCAGTTGCAATGATTCCATTGAATTTTAGATCTATGTCACTAAGCACAACATCTTCACATGGTACATCATTACTACAAACCAGGACAACTCCTTCTTGAGTTGCAGAAGTTCCAATGATATTTTTGAATGTAACCTTTCTTATTTTAATTTTTTTTGGACTCTACAATCACAAAACATAAATGAAGAAGAAAAATAGTTAGAGGAATTTTTTAACAATAAATGATATATTGTTATTTATCTTTTCAGGCAAGCATTTTGTTTTACAATTATTGAGCTACCAAAATATCCATGTTTATTAACTTGTATTGAAATGGTCAAGAGTGATTTTAGTTAAATATTTGGTTGGTGCATTGATTCCATGGACAATACTCTTTATCTATAATAATAGGGTTCATAACATTAACCATTTTGATGTCCTTAAAATGCATATCAATCATTGTAGTAGTTCCTGGAGTACCATGCCAGATCTTGATCCTCACACCATTTCCTGTGTTGTTTAGTGTTCAATTTTTTACTATAAAACATTCAACAAGTTATTCATTTGGATACTTTCCAAATCTTCAAACACTAATACCATGTCGTGGGCCACATGTAACATTTAAGACATTGATTTTGTTTGCTACCATTACCCAAAGAGATGCAATCATCACCAATGGCAATATTAGTGTTAGTAATATTCACTTGAGTTGATCTTCCAATGTGAATTTCATTTCTGTTCAGGCTAGTTGCTGGTGCAATAATGTTGAAGTTTGTAAATGTAATATTATTGCATCCCAAAACATTGACATGAAATATTTTTACTATCCTTTGATGTTATGTCTTGGATAATCATACTATTAAGGAAGTCAAAACCAAAATTTTACAAAAAGAAATAAATAAATTATAAGAAATTCAATTTATACATTAAAACATTAGTTAAAATAAGTTGAAACACTTGTCTCTTTTTTTTTCCTCCCTTGTCATCTTATTTAAAATGACATATCTATAAAAATAACTCATAATTAGGAAAGGAAAATATTTTTTAAATTACGTGTCATTTTTTAATTGAAAGGTACAAGAAAAGATAGGAAAAAGTATTAAGTAATTTCAAATCCTTGATAATAGTATTAATTGAAAAATTGAAAAATGGACACATTATTTACCATGGAAAGCTTCTTGCAATGCTTGTTTTTTCCATAATTATTCTAACTCCATGCAATTGCACCTTGACCATCAAAAGTTCCCCTACCATACAAGGTAAAGAAATTAACATAAGTAAATTTAACCCATTGAGCATCTCCATTTAGGTGGCTTGGGTCTTGTGGCACTCGAATTATTCTATATACTTAAACCTCAATAGGAGGCACACAAGGCCCTTTAAGTTCTATTTGTTTTAACTTGTATATGCCTCTAGGAATCACAACTTTGCTTTAGATTGTTGATGCACATGCATCATGCCAAGCATTTTTCAAAGTCTAAAGGGAAACAACAAATTATACATGAAATTGTACAAGAATAAGAGCTTAACTAATTATAAATCCAATTTATTAATTATAATCTTAGATCTAAATTTTTATCCTTATAAATATATTTTATTTTTCAAGATAATAATTTTAGTTCTCATATATTTTAAATTTTAAAAAAAAATTTATATGATGTGGTGTGTAATTAAAATTATGAAGACTAAAATTAAAAAATCAAAATCAAACAAAATCATGTTTACATGACTAAAGATATATTTATCTAATTTTACATCAAAAAAACATTTTAACATTATGAAAACTCTATATGTAAGGTCTTACTTGAGTTATATTCCCATTAGGTGTTGCTCTATATTTTGATATATCAAATACCTGAGGTTGAGCTTTGAAAAAACAAGCAAGCAATAACAATAAAGCAAATGTGGTCATTTTCAATTGCAAATTCGTTTTGATGCTCTATGCTTTTTTGGAATTTTCCTAACTTGCTTGATAAAATGTATATAAATGATGAAATATTAGTTGGTATAACAATGCCAAAGCTTTAGGAGGTATGTGAATGGTATATAAAGATTTTTATCTAATTATAAACTTGGTTTTAGTTGGAACAAACTTTTTTTAAGGGTTTACCACGTGGATAATATATTCTACAAAATTAAACATCTAGTAGCTGTTATGTCTAAAAGCTTGTATTACAATCCCATGTAGCTATTAATGCAATCCTCCCAAGGAGGGGACCTATCACCAGAGCCATGGCTAAGAGACTCCAAGAAGATTGGGCCAGAGATGCAAGAGAAGGCCCTAGGGTTCTCATGAGCCTTAGGGTAGATTTTAGGCCCATGGGCTAAGTATGAGCTCACTTATCTTTGTACATATTAGATTAGAGTTTCATTATTGTTGGGCATTGTATTTAGAGCTCCATAGTGTAGGGAGGGTACCCTAGTAATGTAGGATTTTTCAATCCTTGTATTTTAGGGCACCTAGACTAGTTTTTGTATTAGGGGTAGTTTTGTAATTTCACATGCATTAAGTGCACTATTTGACGTGTGTGCGTGTTGGGAGAGAAATTTAATTGAATTGGGAGAAGCATAATCCAATTAAATTTTGGATCATCCTAAGGGGGAGGTGAACATTTGCTTGCTACACCTCATTGCCACATCATATAGTCACACTTTGTGAATGTCTTTCATGTTTTACATGTCTCATGACACCTAAGCACAATTAGTGGAGAATCTTGGATTAGGGGGCTGAACCATAGCTATAATTCAGTAATCATAATTAGTGAAATTTTGGCTCCAAATTTGGCTCCACAAATTCAAATTCAAATTCCCTTCCAATTTTGTGACACTTAGGCTATAAATAGAGGCCTTGTGTGTGCATTTTTTCAACTTTAATCATTTGAGAAATTACACTTCAAAGTTCATACCTCAATTGAGGCACAAAATTTTGTGCTTCTTATCTCTTTCTTCCTCCACTCATCTTCTCATACCTTCAAGCTCTTATCCATGGCTTCCTATAGTGGTGAGCTTGTTCTTGACTCATCTTCTCCTTGAAGTAGCATCTCCAATCACCTTTCCTTCTTCTCCATTCTGTTGCCATTGATATTCAAGAAACAAAGGACCCCATTGATGAAGAAGATCCAAGGCCTACAAGCTCCAGATGGAGCTACATCAGCTATGCAAAAGAGTCTTCATTTGGTTGAACTTGACCTTTCATGCTATTTAAGTTTCCTACTTTGCTATTTACTAAAATTATTGATCAATTCTCAATGGATATTAATAAATAAAATAGATCCCTCTTATATATGGCTATTTTAATATTTTTTTTAAACTAAAAGTTATTTTAGTGTAAACTTATATATATATATATATATATATATGAGATTTGCTAATGCACTCACACTCCTTTTTTAAAAACCAACCTCTATTGTTTTTTTTTAATTAATTTATTTTAAGGTTAATATAGTAAATCACACTTTTAAACTTTGTTGTTCTCTTCTTATTAACTGTAATTTTTCTCTCTCTGTCTTTGTATTTAACCATTACAATTAATAATTTAAACTTCATCATTCTCTCTCTTCAAACTTGATAATCACCCAATCTCACCCATTAAAATTAATAAATCTAATGGTTATAATTATTTTACTTAAAAATTTAGAAAGTGGAATAAGTGGGTCGTGTGATTTGTTTTTCTTTCTCAATAGATTTTTCTTCTCTTTCATGGTTTTTCCCATAGTTTTTCGTTGTTCTTCTTTTGCATAAATTAAAGGAATTTTTCTTTATAGTCATCTCATTAAATATGTTTGCACAATTTACAAATTATGTCAATGATTTGTTTGATCCTAATTCATGAATGAATAAAAATATACATGTTGATTGAATATGAATTTACAACACGTGCGACTTTAAGAACCCCAATGCACATAAAGACATGCTAAAATCCTCCTTCATTAGCTATGGACATCATCATGGATGATACTGATTTCCTTGACTTCTTCGACCATATTACAACACCATTACCTTTAACAAAAATGATGTTTGTGACTATAACATATGGCCCCCTTTTGTCAATCAGGAATCCCTCCTTGTTGGTGTTAACAAATCTTATTCAAACCATTCTTGAGAAGTTGTTGTTGGATGATTTGTCATTATGTTCCTCATCAGAAGCAGAGAATGAGCTAGATGGTTGTTGGATTTCCCCTGTAGTTACTTTTTGGTCCAATCTTTATACAAGTGTTGGGTCTTTCTAACAAACAAGTTGATGTATATAAAGATGTTTCTCTAATCAATTATGCTTTGTGTTCTATGTTGTTGCCTAAATTACTAAACCTCGATCCCTAGTTAGGCTAAATCAATCCAAGCTTCGTCCTCAGATCCCTCTTGTTGGACTAGGCTTAATTTAGATAGCCCTTGTAGGTTTGGACTAACTTAAACTTAGCTTCATCCTCGGATCCCTCTTGTTGGACTAGGCTCAGCTTAAATAGCTTACGGAAGTTTAGCCTAATTTAACCTAAGCTTTGTCCTCAGATCCCTCTTGTTGGACTAGACTTAGACCAAACAACATTATTGTAACATCATATTTAAAACCAAAACTTAATCCGTAGATCCCTCATTTAAGACTAAGTTTCAATCCTACATCAATCAAGTTCTAAGGCAACAATACATTTTCCAATGCTAAAGTCACCTAACTATGCACACAAATGGGTGATCAGACCAAGAGCATATAGAATTTAAGCACTGAAAGAAGCATTGAACACAATAAACATAATCAATTAGATATTAAAGTAATTACATTAGTTGTTCTTTAGAAATCCCCAGCAAAGGTATTTAGCCAGCCATTACAGAAAAACCCTAACAATAATTATATTAAGAGTAGAGAATATTTGCTCCTTACGCAAGAAGGGGGATCCCTCCTCCTTTTCTCAGCATCTCACAATCACTCTGCAACTCACTAATCTCTCTCTAATTACAAAACCTAGGTTTCTCTGCAAAAGTTGTTCCTCTTTCGGCCTCTAGAGCTCTATTCCCGAAATAGGCACTGTTGTGTGCTCTGGGATCCTCTACAAAGGTTCTCTGTGTAAAAATGTACCCTAATTTTGCACAAGACAGGCTTTAAATAGGCTCTGAATCTGCGACGTTGCACTTAGCGCCACCCTCGCGCTTAGCGCGAGTAAATGGATTTGAGCTTAGCTCCAGTCGTGTGCTGAGCCTGGCTGAAGACACCCGCTGCGCTTAGCGCACTGATCTCGCGCTTAACGCGCGACCTTGATATTGATGCTCTACCAGATTCTTCTGCCACGCTAAGCACGTTGAAGTTGTGCTTAGCGATGGATGCGCGCTTAGCCCAACTGTTGAGCTGAGCTCAACTGTCACTTTTAGCACTTCATGACTTAGCCTCTTTTTAACCTGAAATTGCACAGATTTCATCATTAAATCCAATGGAAATATTCTAGAGACGGCTCTAACAATAAAAACAAGATTTATTTACAAACTCCTACAAAAATAACCATAAATGGGGAACTATACAAGTTTTGGAAAATGTTTTCTATACAGAAGTAAATCGCATAAGATGACTAACAAACTCCCCCAAATTTACAGTTTTGCTTGTCCTCAAGCAAAGAAAGAACAGTTCACTTGTCCTTAAGTGACAAACTACACTAGTCACTAAAAAAAATGGTGTTTGCTTCACAGAGAAATTCAACCATATGAATTGAATATTTTGGAATGCTTCAATCAATTGCTTTTCACAAACATGCGGCTTTTCAAAGATAGGAACATACGCATTAGAGTCGCAACTGAAATAAGCTAGTAAGAATGACAGAAATCAAGGAAGGATCATCAACCAAAACCTCACATTCATTGTTTCACTCAAGCTCAAGTGTTTAGGCTCATTCCATCATAAACAACTAACACAAGTCCCAACCTTTGCATTTCATCTCATATCATACAACAATGAATCCGAAGGACTTTCTAGGCTTGTAATGGGGTTAGGCTGCCAACAATTCATGGGTTTTCTAGGATTCAAAAGCTTAAGTTCTAGGAGAGCATTCATCCTTAGAATAACCTTCACTTTTTCATTCATTCCTACCCCATACATGCCTTTTATTTAGGCACTCAGCTTTCATTCATCGAATTACAACATACACACTTATTAATTTCATTTGTACTTACAATTTTTTTTAACACATATATAGAAACATTATGTGTCTATAAAGAAATAGTGTGTGTATGCTATTTACTTTGACCATTTCAATTCTTACCTAGAGTCTCCCCCAAATTTGGAACAAATTTACCTTGATAATTGCTCCCTCAAATTTGGGACAAATTTGCTTTGAACCAAGCTTCTGTGGATGATGCTCTCCTACAACTTAAGACAAGGTAGTAGGAGATAACACTGTATAGGCTCAGGGTTCAACAAATCAACAATTCATTCAGCTCAAACTAGGTGCAAGGGATAAATCATTCAAGCACGTGGTCAGATTTTTGGCTAAGTGGCTATCACAATCAAACATGGCCTTCATCATCCTCAATTTCATGCATTCAGTCCATACTTCAGAGATTCACGCTAAAATTAGTACTAAATGATAGTCGTTTCTCTCAAAATTTAAGGATCACACTCTCACCGGGATACGGTTAATGCATTCCTTCACAATCAATTTGACAAATTGACTAACATTTTCAGTCATACTTCCAATCGCATGCTCATTCTCTTCTAATGACTGCAAGCTTGATCAAAACAAACATCTAATCATTCCAATCCACTCAATTCATACATTTGCTCAATCAAATCATTGTCAAACACTCATTTCATACAAAACAATCCACTGCATATCATTTTCAACCAGTTCACTATTCAACAAGCTTTTTGTACAAGTAATCAAACAACTACACTAGAACTGAAATTTAAATAACTAAAATTTAAAGAACTGAAACATAAAGACTGAAATTTAAATGACTGAACATAAATCATAAAATAACTGAAACAACCTAAATTGTTCAAAATGAAAAAATTTAAATGTCCTGCTCCTGTGATTGCTCCTGGGCATGCTCATTGAGATCTAACACTTGAGCAGTTGGTGAATCCTGAGAGATAAGCTGCTCTAGCTCAGATGCTGGTGCAGATGGCATGGAATCGTCAGGTATGGGTGCTGGAGATGGCTCTGGAATCTGGTCTGTGGAAGTCCCCTTCTCCTGAGCCATGTGTACATCTGCTTCAAAAGGAGAAGGTTGGTCTCCTAGCCAAGCCATCTACGCATCAAACTCATCCATGCTCATGATGGATGGCAAGCCCAAGCTCTGAAGGCTCTGCATGATAATGGACGGCCCCCTGTGTAAGCTCTGGAGCATGGAATGAAACATCTGTGGTGTAAATAAAAAATCTGAAGGTCCTGCAGATAAAGGAGTTGGAAGTGGTATCTAAGTAGATGTTGGAGGAATAGTTGGAGTCTGAATGGGAGGTGCTGGAGCTGTGGAAGAAGAAGGAGTTGTTGTCTCTGGTGTTGCTGAAGTAGTGGGGACCTCTGATCTCTTACCCCTGGCCTTCCTTGGCCCTCTAAATGACATTGTTGGATCATCAAGATTCCAACAGTTCTTCTAGATGTATGCCAAGTTAATGGTGGAGCTCAAGCTCTCCAGGGATCTAGAATCTGATTGGACTCCTCTAGCCTTGCACAGAGCTGTGATCAAGGCAGGGAATCCAAGTCTGGATGAATCATGTTGTGCAGTAATAGAGATTTGGTGGGAGATGAGGTACCCCACATTCATATCCATCTTCATAATGATGCCATAAATTAATTTGGCTCTGTCTAAGGTGACATCAGATGTATGGGAGGTAGGAATCAGGTTAGAGAAGGAAAGAACGCTCCATGTCTGAGCTAAAGTGGTCATGTTCTTCCTTAATATCTTCAAAGGCTGACCATCAACGTTTAGCTTGAATCCCCTCCCTGGGATACAAAGCTTAGCAGCCAACTCCTGAGGATCAGGCCTCAGGAGTGCAAACCTGGAATAAGCACACAAATTTTCCCCCTCTTCCAGAATTACAAGGGTCTTCAGGAAGGTGTTCAAAGTATCCTCATCAAATTTCACCAAGTGACCTCTCACCCTCACCTGCTTAGGTGATTTATCCTCGGGGTCATAGAGGTTAGCATAAAATTCCTTCACAATAGCGACATCTATGCTGTCGTCAGTAAAACTAGTCAGCTCCTCATCCTAGTGTCTTCTCTCGAGTTCCTCCTTGAACTCATCAAACTTAGTGTAATATACTATGACATTCCTCTCTGGAAGCAATTTTCTAGGCACAATTATATCAGTGTATCACTCCTGAGCTTCTTGAGAGGTGAATCTAGATCGATCATATCTGACTTGGGAAGGTGTAGAGGGAGCCTTCCTTTTCTTAGATGCCATCTACAAAATATAAGGTAAAACACAAAAGATTAGCATAGGTTATTTTCAACAAAAACAGAAAAATAAAACTAAAATTTTGACTAGGCGCTTAGCGCAGCAGGCTGGGCTTAGCACGTCTTCTAAATTTTACTCATGGGCTAATCGTAGCAGACTCCCGCTTAGCCTAAAGACATAGAAAATATTTTTCTACAGATTAGGCTTAGTGTGGCAAGCTAGGCTTAGCCTAAGTCTACAATTTTCAAAACAGAAGAGAGTCTAGGCTTAGCGCAACATGGCGCGCTTAGCTCAGCCACACCAGAATAACACTCAGGCTTAGCGCACAGGGCACGGTTAGCCTAACTACAAAAACTCAAAAATAGTGAGAGAGTTGAGCTTAGCGCAGCATGGCGCGCTTAGCTCAACCTCCTCGACACACAACAAAGGCTTAGCGCAGCAGCTGTGCTTAGCCTTATTCAAAGGACTAACTACAAAAGCAAAGTGGTGCTTAGCCGAACAGGTCAAGCTTAGCACTGAACAAAAAGTTTCAAAAATCTTAATGTCTGAACACTAGGCCCGCTTAGTGGGATCATCATTTTCATTCATCAGTAGGGATGAATGCACTTAGCGCGACATGGTCCGCTTAGCGCAATCATCTAGAAATCCAAAATTTTAACAGTTGCGATGAATAGGCTTAGCGCAGTAGGCGCGCTTAGCGCGTTCATCGCGATTTCCAAATAGAACCACAGGGGTCTTCACCCCTTTCAGCTACATTGCCCCTAATGGGCTTATAAGTTACCTAAAATCCTAGAATGCCTAACCCTAAAACTAAAAACCTTAACATCATTACTAACTAAGAAAGCAAGAAATCGTCTATCCTAAGGTTTGAAAATCAGAATGCAAAGGAACAATGCAGGAGAACTTACTTGGATTATGTTTGTGCAAGGAAATGAGGCATGCAGATGAAATGTATTATTTGGAAGCAAGAAAGTGCAGTAACAGAGGTAGAGGTAACTTTGGGGTATCACCCAAGGTACCTCAGCCTTTGGTTTTTAAAAACTGAAATTCGTATGGCGCGCTTAGCGCAGAGCTGCACTTAGCGTGCCCACATGACGTTTGAGTTTCAAACCCAAGCGCTTAGCCTAACCTTGCGCTATGCCCAACTTGAAGTTGTAAAGTCCAGTGAGCATCTGGGGCTTAGCGCAGCAGGCTGCGCTTAGCGTTTTCTGCAACACAAAATTTTCTACAATATTCACTTAGCCTAAGATGTGAGGCTTAGCGTGCCATCAGGCTTCAACTTACAGAGAGTAGTTCAGGCTTAGCGAAACAGGCGCGCTAAGCGCACTTCCAAGAATTCAAAAATAGTAAGAGATTAGTGCTTAGCGCATTCTGCTCCACTAAGCCCAACTTAAAAGCTCAAATTACAGAATAAATCTGGGGCTTAGCTCTAGATAGCGCGCTTAGCACTGCTACAATAAAATTTCTCCAAATAAGAAGTGGCGCTTAGCGCATCATCCACACTAAGCCCACTGATTAAGGTTCAATTACAATGAAGATGTTGGGCTTAGCGTAGTGATGTGCGCTTAGCTAAACTATTCAGCCAACCAATCAAGGGTCTCTGCACTTAGTGCAAGCATGTTCAGCTTAGCGCGTGAAGACTGAGCGCTTAGCACAAGGATTGCGCTTAGCGGATAGACAATTGCAAAAAAATTTCCAAGTCTTTTTCTGTCTAACTTTTCACACAAGCTTAAAACCCCTTGTTCATTACTAAACAAGCTGATAATTAATCACAATCACAAGCAAGGTATCCTAACTACATGCAAGAGATAACAATGAAAAATAGAAAAGGGAAAGAAAAGTTGGGTTGTCTCCCAGTAAACACTTTTTTAACGTCACTAGCTTGACACATCATCCTGTTATCCAGGATCCAACAAAGTTCCTACTTCAAGGACCTTCTTCTCGAGCCTCCTTTCCTCCATCACATGCACTTTCAGACAGACATTTTGGCTAGGTGGATCTTTGTCCTCATGGAACAATTCAAAGTTGATCTTCTGATCTTCTATGACCATATGTAGCATCTTCTTTCCCATGTCTACCACACAGCTTGCAGTAGACATGAATGGGAGGCCAAGAATGAGAGGAATGTCAACATCCTTTTCTATATCTATGACAACAAAATCAGCTGGAAATATAAGGTGATTAACCTTCACCAAAACATCTTCAATGACTCCATATGGCCTTGTGATGGAGCGGTCAGCTAACTAAAGGGTCATGCGTGTGGGCATTATTTCCAGCTCTCCAAGTCACCGACACATGGAGAGAGGCATTAAATTTATACTAGCTCCCAAGTCTATGAGAGCTTTGCCTACAGCAACCTCACCGATAGAACACGATATTGTGACAACTCCAGGATCTTTGTGCTTGGGTGGAAGGATGCGTTGAATAACAACACTACAGTTACCTTCCACAACAGTTCTGTCACTATGGATGTACCGGTTCTTCTTGGTTACATATCCTTCAAAAATTTGGCATAGAGGGGCATTTGCTGAAGTGCTTCTCCAAAAGGCAAAGTAATTTCCAATTTCTTGAAGATATCAAGAAATCTGGCCAAATGTCGCTCATTATCTTTTCGGGAGGGTACCAACGGATAAGGTACCTCCTTGCATTCAATAAGAGTAGCCTCTTCCTTCTTTTCTATGTTGGCATCACTCTTGCCTTTCTTCTTCTCAATCTCAACAACCTTCTCTTTTTGTTTTTCATTTTTCTACTTTTTTTCTTTTTCTTCTTCTTCTTTTATTTCTTCATCTTTTTCTTTTTCTTTTTCTTTTTCTTCCTTCTTCTTTATTCTATCTTGATAGTCTCTTATTGGTGTCTCTTCTTCTTCATCACCTTCTGCTTCCTCAACACTTTCTTCAAGCTCAACTAAATCATCAACTGGTTCCAGTGCCGGTTCATCAGCTAGCTATTGTTTAAATCCCTCCACCTTTTGATCAGCTCTACTTTCTCAACTTGAATAACCATTTTGCTTCTAGTCATCACAGCTTTGCACTCTTCCTTAGGATTTTTCTCTGTGTTTGCTGTAAAACTGCTGGATGGTCTTTCAGCTAACTACTTCACAAGCTGGCCCACCTGAACTTCTAGATTCTTAATTGCAGACTCCGTGCTCTTTTGGTTAGACATTGACACTTGCATAAATTGAGCTAGAGTCTCTTCCAACTTTGTGGTTCGGTCATAGAGACTTGGCATCTGCTGTTGTGGCCTTGTAGATGAACCGCCTTGGTCTCTATTGAATTGGTTACCAGGGTGATTTTGTCACTGTCTCTATTGTTGATACTGCTGGTTGTTTTGAAATCCTAGAAATCCACTTGTATTGAAATTGCCTCTGGGCTGGTTGTTTTGAAATCCTAGAAATCCACTTGTTTTGAAACCCTAGCTACACACCCCCTATGATGCAAACTATGCAAGAAATAGAGTAGAACAAAAAAAACACAAGCAGAGGATGTATTACATTGGACCTTGTCTGATATCTTAGGCAAGTAAGAAGTAGAACTTCATTGCTTTATCTATAATTGAAGTTGAATATGTGTCTATTGCCTGTTATTGCTCACAATTTTTATGGGTAAAGTATCAGTTAGAAGATTACTCTAGTTTTGAAAACAATATTCTTGTATATTGCAACAATACTAGTGCAATCAATTTATCTAAAAATCCCATACAACATTCAAAGGCAAAGCATACTGAGATAAAATATCATTTCATTCGTGATTATGTGCAAAAAGGTGTTTTTGATATAAAGTTTGTAGACATAGATCATCCATGGGTTGATATCGTTACTAAGCCTTTGTTTAAAGATCGCTTTGTTTGTATTAGGGAACATTTAAATATGGTTAGTTTATCAAACAAATGATGTATGTCATATTGTCTAAGACAATGCCATCTCTTGATATTCTTTCATTAATTTGTTTGAACTAATGTGTGTTCAAGTGTATAGACAGAAGGGGAAACATGTTTGCAAAGGCAAAACCTTTTAGTTTCCTTTTGAAAACATGGTTCGCCATTCTTTTTCATTTCTCTCTTTTGTTTCAAAAGCCTATAAAAGGCAAAGGCGAGCAATCAGAAAGACTCTTTTGAAAACTTGAACTCTTATAAAACTCTTGTACCTTTTACTTGTGTTTAAGAATTTGATTATTCAAAAAATCTCTTTTCTCTCAAAAAGTTTGAATCTTTGTGAACAATGACCCCAAAGAAGAGTGAAAATGTTAGGATTCTTGCTATCAACAACATTGAAGAAACTATAAGACGGCCTAAAGGAGGGTTTGGTTTTTAACAAAGACTGGCAGAAGGATATAACCGAGGAAATGGTGGAAATCATACTATATGGAAAGCCACGTCCAAAAACCACTAACAAGAAAGCTTTAGTCAGCTTCTTGAGGATTGTGAACCTCATATATATGTGTAGACTCATCCATAGCTTTCTGTTTAACATAGTGATGCCCAGACTGGGATCAAGAGACTATGTTAGTGATAAGGACATATGTTGCATGTATAAGGTGATAGTGAATGGAAAGGTGAAACCTTCTACTCAGTCTGAACCTAGCCAACCCAGACTCAAACTACCAACCAAAAGAAAAGACGCACCTGCACATCATCTGACCCTAAACCCTTAGACCAAACCAAGAAACCCAAAAAATAACCACCATCTAACCCCAAGCGTATAGATCTTAAAACAACCTAAAAAATGAAAGAACCAGACTCTAAGTCTGAACCTAAATCTCTACCCCTACCAAAGAAACCAACCATAAAAATCAAACACCTTCATCCTTAACCTCAACCTACACCTATCTCACCACCCAAACCTGCCTTACCATCCAATACATAAGAATCTTATGTTGAGATTCTTGATACCCTGACTCCCCAAACCTCACTCTATTTAGCACTTCCACCATAGACTCCCCAACATTCACCTAAACCATCTTCTCCCCCCAAGAGCAAGAAAGAAGTTTTTGCATTGGCTAAGGTGACGAAGAAGTCGTTTGCGAAGTCCAGGAAGAAGGCCAAGATAGACAAGACTCTTGAGCGAAAGGATGCTATAAAAGAGGAAAATGATATCATTGTTTTGTGGAAGCTATATCTATGGAAGAACATAAGAAAAAGTAAGCTAAAGATGCAAGGTTGGGTGCCTTGGCAAGAAAGGTTTCTGAAGAAATTCCAGAAGATGTTTTTTTTTGGAGTCTCTAAAGGCATTGCCTATTTAGGAGGTTCAGAGGAAGCAACAGAAAAGGCTATCATGGTTGATGTTGATGGTGAGCTAGTGCCTGAGGAAGTGATTGTTGAATCAATCTAGGAACAATCTAAACTCGAATCCAAGCAAGCTAAAAGGGAAGAGCTTAAGAGAATTCAATTTTTTGTTGAGCATGGAGCCGAATTGATTGATGTGGATGTTGCTACAAGGCAAGTAAAGGTTAAAGTGGCTATCATTCCTGAAGACTCAGACCCAAAAGAGAAAAAAGTTCTCTAAGAAGCTATGGTCCAGTCTGCTATAGAAGCTTCTCTTAATGAATACGAGGATAACATCATTGAGACAAACCCTAGTGTTGCACCTATTAGACCCAAACCAATATTTGAATATGATGAAAGGGTAGTCAAAGTTGTACTTTCTGAAGCCACATATGCATACAAGATCAAAACTTTTGAAGCTATTTATTGACCACCAATATTTGATAATGTAGAAGAAGTACAAATTAGTTTGGGACAAAGGAAACTATTGTACGCAATTGAAAAACCTATCAAACCAACAAATCTCTTTGCTAAACTTGATTGTCGTCTGATGAGGTGAGATCAGTAGCAAGCCACTAAGTAGCTACTTCCCTCAAGGTCTTTGCCTTTACCACCACCTCCAAGAGTTGTTCCTGTTGAGTCCGATGTGAATGTCAAATACTACCCTGGCTTCAGAGGACATAAAGTGCTTGAGTGGCAGACTTGTAACATAGTCTAGAAAAACAAGTTGATTTTGGGACTCATACTCTTTATCTAGAGATGCAACCATTGGAGCTTGAAAAGCTCAATCTCACCAAGCTATGGAAGGCAATTTTTTCAGGTATTGATCATTTCTTTTATCCATCTTATGATACCTTTCCTGAAGAAGAAGAGTACGCCTTTAGTGTCTATGGCGATAAGGAACTAGTAATCAAGGAGTTCCCTTCAAGACAAACTACTACTCCCAACCCTAATAGTCTAATCTTTTATAAACAAAAAGGTGTATTCTCTTGGTTCAAGCATCTGGAAAAGTAGAGAGGTTGCATCTACTGAAATGTTTTTCTCTACTCCCTTGGATCTACAACAGTTGATGAGACTCCTGTGTACCTTCAATGTTGTTCTTCCTTGGGATTGCACCAAGTCTGCAGAGACTTTTCAGATAGAGGAGATTCAGTTGGAGGCACCTGAAAAAAGTCTAAATTTTAAAGACTGAGAGCACTCAGACTATGACCCTGAGTTAAGAATGAAGTTGCCTACCTATAGAGAAAAGATCAGATCAAGGTAAACATATTTTCAAAGAATTTAAAGGCTCAACACTCGCATGCCTTTCTTGTTGGGGTCACAATTATCTTGCTTGACTACTTTAGAGACTTATTTTCAGATAGCCATTGATAAGCCTATTCTGCATCAAAAGGCCAATTTCTACAAAGGCAAAGAGTTGATGATTGAAGATGATGAAGATGTTTCACCAATCAAATTCGTAAAAGCTCAACCTGGTCATCTTTTCAAGCATGAGCTTGAAGCTCTTCAATAGAAGTCTGAGCTCACCAATCTAGATTGGTATGCCATGAAGAGGTTTTACATACTCAGGGAATGTTGCTCTAGTTTGGAACCTATTGAGAAGCACCCTACAAATACATTTAACTATGAAGTTGGCAAAACTATCAGACCATGAATCATACGTGCTTTACTCAAGAAACTCTTTTCAACATGGCCTATACATGGAAAAGGAAATTATATGCTATGTCTAATCACACCTTCTTTTTTATGGTGTCTTGCCATTCTCCAAATTCTTCTTCACACACCATGTGGATCCTATCATTGAAGAAATTGAATATAAGGCTGAAGTTACTTCTCACTGAAGTTGCTTGAAGTTAAACTAGCAAGAACCTAAGAAGCCCTTGCTCAAGCCTTGTAGGATCGTGCTTATGCTGAGAAGGAAGCTCACAAATGGTTCCTAATTAGGGACTACTTCTATAAGAAGACAATTGGTTGGAAACCTCTTTGTCCTTTAACGCCACCTGGTAGCCATATTCATTTATCATCTAATACAGATGATTATGGTGATGAGTTTCATAGGAAGCTTGATGAAGAAGTTGCCAAACAAAAGACGGAGAAAAAGTAAAAGGCTAAAGCTTAACATCATTTAAGAGGGAGTAAGAAAGTATGAAGAAAGCACTAGTTTTGGGGGAGTTCTTATGGTTATTTATGTTATTTCTTCCTTGAAACACATCTTCTTGATGTGAAAACCTTTACATGAATAAAATGAGATGTTTTATGTTATCTATTTAGACTTTATCTCAAAGGCCTATGATGCATTATGATATGCTTTTATTATATATTGTCTACATTTGATAAGACTAACTAGCGCTTTAATGCAATATCTTATAAATCTACCTTTATCTTTTAAATTTGTGTTTGTTTGACATCATCAAAAAGAGGGAGATTGTTAAGTCAAAATATATTTGTGTCATAAGACGAATCAAGACCCTAAATTATTTTGATTAGATGTAAAAAATACAAAGGTTAAAACCTAAGTCTTATGCACTATCACAACATGCCTTGCCAAATCTACGTCTGATGTTTCAGACGATAGCTGATAAATCACTTTTTGAGTTATATTTTGTGTCATTTTGCTTGCATTTTCTTGGAAGAACTCACATTTGGACACTAATTTTGAATTTCAAAAGTACACCCACTCAACTAAACGAAAGAGTTGGAAATTGCATGATTTTATGAAGATTTGAAGACTCTGAACTTGATCACCACTATCGTACATTTACCATGGCCATGGTAAAAAAACATGACCACAATAAGATGATAACAATCCTCTTGAACAACGTCAACAATCTGACAACGGTTGTGGTAAATTCACCATGGTCGGGATCAATTCATAAGGGTCGTGGTCAACCATGAGGGTCGTAGTCAATCCATGAGAGTCCATATCTTCAGTGTCACTTTTGACCATAGCCGCGGTAGATTTTACCACGACCATAGTGCGTCTTTTCAGACTAATATCTTTAGGAAGCTATATGCTATATATAGGTATCTCAACTTTGTAAAAAAATCTTTAGTTCACTTTTATCTTTTTATGAATTTGAAAGAACTTTGAGGGCTTTTGAGAATTGTGAAGCATGAACAACACCGTGAGGACGGATCGTGATCATCATTCTTGCCTTATTGGTATGTCTATATTTATTTTGTATAGGATTGCTAGTTTTGCTTTGATCATGAGTGGTTAGTCCCCTTAATTCGAGGGCTATAATGTAATTGTTCAATTTTACCCTTCTCTCTGTTCTTAATGGAATTCCTCATCATTTTATTTTAATTAATTCTCTTCCTTATCTTTATTGTTTATTTAGAACTAGTCATTCTAATACTTAATCGACTGCATAGTAGTGATCATCTTCATGTAATTTGTAGATCTAGGTAGAGAATATTTTACTCCAAATTGCATGATCAAACTGTTTAGGTAATCTCTGATAGATTAGTTAATATTTAATTGATCATCCCTAGAATTAATTATATCCTTTGACTTAAATTGATAGATCCATGATCATTGGGGTATTGATTTAAGAAAAAGAGCATCCTCTAACCTTGATCATAAGCTTTGGTTGATTTTGGAAATAGATAATTAACTGGGGAAGGAATTTCATTGGGATTGGGATTGAGGGAAAATTGGTACTAGTGAATCATAACCCCTAGTCACTCTTATCATCACTTAAATCTCTCTTTGCATTAGTTTATTTGTTTTTTTTCAAAAAACCAAAATCATAAAAATATTTAAATCCTCTTTTTAATATCCACAACTGTTAGTTTAATAAACTTGACTAATTAGGAATATTACTAGTCCTTTAGGTTCAATATTCGGACTTTCGAGTCCACTGTTATTGCTACGTAGGGTACATTTGCCCTTGTGCAAGTCTTATATATTTTACACAAGTTTCTAGCGTTGTTGCCAGGAAATATTTGTGGAATTTTGAATGAGTTTAATTTTGTTAAATCAAACAATTTTGTTTATAGAAATTCTTTTATTATTTATTTAATTTTTTGTTATTTATTTTTATTTTATTCTTTTATTTCTCATTGCACTTGATCTTCTCCTCTGTTTTGTAGTGCATGCAAATCAGGTTCCAATATCCACCATTACAATATGAACTTGATATTGACAAGTTAATCCATAAACTTCGTACAGAGATTCGTGAAGAGAGAGAAAGAGAAATGGTAGCTAATGAGGCTCAAACACTTATGGACTACCCCACCCCTACCTTGAGGGAAACCAATACCATCTAACTGCTTGAGCTACCTATATATGTTGGAGAATAACATGTTTAGTGGTGCTGCCCATGAAGATTCAATGTAGCACCTAAGGAAGTTCATCAAGTTGACCAACACGATGAGACAAAACCGTGTTCTGGCAGAATACATTAGACTTTATCCCTTTTCCTTCTCTCTTAGGCATAAGACTAGTTGTGTTCATTGCCAAAGAATAATATCACTACATGGAACCAGTGCATAATTACCTTTTTAAAGAGATATTTCTTTCCCATGAAGATGGTTTAGTACATTAGGGACATTGAGAACTTTGTGCAAAAGGAGTAAGAGAGCTTACTTGAAATTTGGGAAAGATTGGAAGAGATGATTAGAAGCTGCCAACATCATGACTTTTCTCAACAAAGGTCAATTTACATTTTATTTGGTGGAGTATTTCACATAATATGACAAGTTTAGATGCTTCTTGTGGGGGTAACCTCATGTTAAAACCCCGTGTTGATGCCATTAGGATCATTGAAGATATGTGTTCTAACCCCTATCGCAACTCAAGGGATATGAGGATTATGAAGAGAGGCATCAACCAAGTGGAGAAAAATGATTCTCAAACTGAATTGGGAAAGCAGATGTAATCTCTAACATTGAAGATTGAGACACTCATGAGAGCTCAAGCTCAAGTCCTCATCACTACATCTCCATTCCCAACCTAGGATAGATGTAGGATTATGCATTGGCCAAGAGAATACACTATTGATGACAAGCTAGCTACAACCATGGATGAGATCAACTTTGTTGGGGGAGGAAACATGTTTTATAATTAGTACCCCAACAATTTCAATCAAGGACAAGGCTTCAGACAGAATAAAGGAATGTATAGGTCTCAACCTATGCAAAATCAGAGGCCCGGACAAAAGGAGAAGACTACCCACTCTTCAAGAAACCATGCTTCAATATATGACCTAGAATGATCAAAGAATGAAGCAGATGGAGTCTCAACTTACCAACATACAATCTTTCTTGTCACAAAGGCAACTGGACAACCTCCCTTCACAACCTAAACCAAATCCTAAGAAGGAGGATGTCAATGTTGTGATGACTAGAAGCAAGAGGATTCAAGAGGACTTCGA
Source organism: Glycine max (assembly GCF_000004515.6). Lineage (NCBI taxonomy): Eukaryota > Viridiplantae > Streptophyta > Magnoliopsida > Fabales > Fabaceae > Glycine > Glycine max. Next base: position 20,133,831 of record NC_038254.2, read on the forward strand.
GGAGAAGGAAGGTCTTTTCCAAAAGCTACAGATGACATCCTTACTGAGAAGAACCAAACACTTAAGAAAGTTGTGGTTCCTACTTATAGGAATCCAGAGCCAAAGAAGGAAGGGGATGAAAAGAAGGAGATACTGACATCTCCGTAGGTAAGTCTACCCTTTCCTCATAGAGTTATTAATGACTAGCAAGATGTGCAATTTAGAAAATTTCTTGAGGTTATGAGTAAAGTGCATATCAACCTCCCTTTTGTTGATAGTCTTAAATTTGAGTTTTGTCAAGTTTGGAGGGAGAACTTTTTTTTTAGGAGGGGGGGAGGGGGAGTTTAATGTCACTTTTGGTCCATTATGTTTCATAGTTATTTTGCTTTGGTACATTAAGTTATAAAAATTATATTATGATCCTTTATGTTTTCGAAATGTATCATTTTGGTCCTTTTTTCAATTTTCCATTAGAAACGTCAGTATTCTGTTAACTTTTAAATTTTAAGATGATTTAATATCACTTTTGTTTCATTATGTTTCACAGTTGTTTTACTTTGGTACATTATGTTTTAAAAGTTTCATTTTGATCATTTATATTTTCGAAATGTATCATTTTTGTCCTTTTTTTATTGTTGCCTCACCTAACGACAACAATTGTCTCATCGTTGTTGCTGATAGCAGCATGTTGACGAATGCGAAGAAGAAGACTGACAACACTCAATTGTGGATGAGGCAACACTATGTAAAGTTAATTATTCTGTTTCATAGATGTTTCAACACTAAAGTTTGGTCCATTGTGTTTTGCATATGTTTCACTTTAATGCATTAAGTTTTAAAAGTTTTTTTTTCTGTTCCTTTGTGTTTTTTGAAAAATATCATTTTGGTCCTTTTTAAAATTTAAAAGTTAACCAACCCTAACGTTTTTAATGAAAAATTTTAAAAAAAGACCAAAATGATATATTTCGAAAATATAAAGGATCAAAATAAAAATTTTAAAACTTTACGTATCAAAACAAAATATCTACCAAACAAATGAACCAAAAATAACATTAAGTTTTTTTCTTTTTATAATAAAAAATTTAAGTAGTTGGATTCCAAATTCCAAGGACTATCATGGACACAATAGACCGACTTTTCGAGCACTTATAATTTATAAATGATATTTACAAATTAACATCTTCACATTATATTAATCTTGTCATTTATATTAATAAGATTGTTTATAATAGTTAAAGTTTAATTTTGGACTTGATCACATCTACGGGATTAAATATAATTAGAGGATTAAATGTGTTAATAATTTTAAAGGAAATCAAAATTAAAATTAGAAATAAATAAAAAGACTAAAAATATAATTTTACCTAAAAAATAAATAAATCATTCTTATCGCGTGGGCTGACAAACAGTAACACATGTTTGATCATGTGTTTTTATAAAATGGAACTGAGTTAGGGAAGAGAGAGAAGAGGAACACTGACATGGCTTCTTCACTCAGAATTTCAAGACTCATCTCTCGCTCCTTTTCTTCTACCTCCTTCTTTTCACGAGGTAGAGATGCATGTGTACTTTGAGATGGTGGTCTCATCATTTTCCTATGTTATAAAACAATAATTAAGTGATTTGTTTCTCTTTTTTGTTGATTTCCATTTTTTTTTCTTGAACCGATTTTTTTCTGGGTTTGGTTTCGTCGATGATTGCTTGAAATAAAAGGATGACCAATTGGAAAAAGGGTGGGATCCAGAAATTTTTTTGTGTACGGATTAGTTCATTCAATGCTTGGTAGCTGTCAACCACTACATGTCTGGTTGTCCTATGTTTTCTTAGTTGTACTTATAGATTCTCTCGTTTTTCACCTATTATTTTGTGTTTCTTGTTGAGTGTGACCATGTGAAAGCTATGTCTATGTAAATTAAACTCATGTTTGTATCACTTTGAAATTGATGTTTAATTGGGTATTTTGATTTGGACTTTTCACTGCCCTTTCAAGAATAATTAACTCTGTACATGGATCAAAATTAAAATAAATAAAAAACTTTCAGGTGGGAATGGTTTCCTTGGTTCAAGACACTGCAAATACAGCACTTCTTCTGCCATTGAAGAAGAACCCGTTAAACCATCAGTGCAAGTAGAACACACCCAACTCTTAATTGATGGAAAATTTGTAGATGCTGCTTCTGGTGAGTGTTTATTTATTTGTTTATTTTGTTAATCTTGTTTTGTTTTTGAATCCTTCGCCTTCACCCTTTTTGACATAAAGTTGAGTTTTGACTAAACAGAAAGATGGGGGAAAAAAAAGAAAGAAAAGAGAGGGATTTTTTTAAGGTTTCTTTTTTCTGGGTATCTTACTATTGGGATTCTTGTGGGATCAGGTAAAACTTTTCCAACTTTAGATCCTAGGACAGGTGAAGTAATTGCTCATGTTGCTGAGGGTCACTCTGAGGATGTTGATCGAGCAGTTGCAGCTGCACGAAAAGCATTTGATCATGGACCATGGCCTAAGATGACGGCTTATGTATTTGATCATAACCTCTCTATAATTTTACTTTTCCTGCTGTTCACAAAGATGTAAACTTTGGTCTCATGATTCTGAGTTGAAATCCCTTTTTTGCTTTCTTGTTACTATGATTTTATAGGAACGGCAAAGGATCTTGTTGCGCGCAGCTGATCTGCTTGAGAAGCATAATGATGAGCTTGCAGCACTTGAGACTTGGGATAATGGAAAGCCTTATGAACAAGCTGCTAAGATTGAAGTTCCAATGCTTGTTCGCCTGATTCGATACTATGCTGGTATGTGGGACACAAAGTGTGGAACTTTGAATATTCTTCTTTGTTTTGCAAAATTTTAGTGACACCTGTGTTTTCATGTTCCCCAGGTTGGGCAGATAAGATCCATGGTCTAACAGTTCCAGCTGATGGACCATATCATGTGCAAACATTGCATGAACCAATTGGTGTTGCCGGTCAGATCATTCCTTGGAACTTCCCTCTTCTCATGTTTGCCTGGAAGGTTGGACCGGCATTGGCCTGTGGCAACACCATTGTTCTCAAAACAGCTGAGCAGACACCGTTATCTGCTTTATATGCAGCAAAACTATTTCATGAGGTGTGTGATAGTGGTATAGACCAATCTTCATTTTGTTAGAAGCATGGTTTTTGTGGAGTTTAATTTACTCATGAATATCTTCAATCCTCATCATTCCCAATTTGTAATCTGTCTGGCAGGCTGGACTTCCTGCTGGTGTTTTAAATGTAGTATCTGGCTTTGGTCCAACTGCTGGTGCTGCTCTTGCTAGCCACATGGAAGTTGACAAGGTACTAAAATATTTAGCATCTGCAGTAGTGGAGAAGTGTAGTGATTTTATTGTTGGCATGCAATAGTTTCTGTAAATTCTATGGCAATTAATTTCAGTTTCCTTATCTTGTGAAGAAGTTTGAATGTTTGATATGATCATTTTCATTCTAATGGATTATTAGACATCTAGACTTGATAGTGTCTTAACAGCATGAATTTTTTACATTATCTCGCAGCTTGCTTTTACTGGTTCCACTGATACTGGGAAAGTTGTCCTTGAACTGGCGGCTAAAAGCAATCTTAAGCCTGTTACTTTGGAGCTTGGTGGGAAATCCCCCTTTATTGTGTGTGAAGATGCTGATGTAGATCAGGCTGTTGAGCTAGCCCATTTTGCTTTATTCTTTAATCAGGTATATAAACTATAAAGTATAGTGCTCTTGTTGTAAAACAATTAGATTCAGAAAATTTGATTGGTGTTGTTTGTGACATTCAGGGACAATGTTGCTGTGCTGGGTCTCGAACATTTGTACATGAAAGTGTATACGATGAGTTTGTTGAGAAAGCAAAGGCTCGTGCTTTGAAGCGTGTTGTTGGTGATCCATTCAAGGGGGGAATAGAGCAAGGTCCTCAGGTAAATTGCAAAGAATCCTTTACATTGCATCCTCATGTTTGATCTTTGAGCTTTGTTTTCCAAAGTTGTCTGAGGATATAATATGTCAGTCAATTTGGCATTACGTCTGTGCTCTCATTAATTCAATGCTGATTGCTGATGACTGGAGATATGTTACAACCCTTAATTCCTTATGAAGTTCTGGTTCTCGAGGCTTCACTATACTAAAATGCACAAAAAGAATGTTATATTGCTACTACTTTGACATTCCCATTTCTTAAAGTATGATTCTTTTAAAATGTCTAAATACTCTGATTATTTCTTCTATGATCCAAACAATCAGATTGATTCAGATCAATTTGAGAAAATACTGAGGTACATCAGATCTGGTGTTGAAAGTGGGGCAACCCTTGAAACCGGAGGAGACAAGCTTGGCAACAAGGGCTTCTACATTCAACCTACAGTCTTCTCAAATGTTAAGGTATATCTTTTTAGTTTCATTTTTGCACTTTATCGAATGAGTCTGAAAAATGAAAATACAACTCCTAAAGAAGTGTTTTCTATTGAATTTGTAACAATCACCAGGATGGCATGCTGATTGCAAGGGATGAGATCTTTGGTCCAGTCCAATCCATATTAAAATTCAAGTAAGAAAACAATGAGTCTTAAATACCTTGCTGAGAATGGTATTATACTATTATGTATGTGTGAACTAATTTTTGTGATGATGACCCCAGGGATCTTGGTGAGGTAGTTCAAAGAGCAAATAACACACGTTACGGGCTTGCGGCCGGAGTGTTCACAACGAACATGGACACTGCCTACACTTTGACGCGGGCACTGAGAGTTGGAACAGTGTGGATAAACTGCTTTGACACATTTGATGCTGCAATTCCCTTTGGAGGGTACAAGATGAGTGGTCAAGGCAGAGAAAAAGGAGAGTATAGTCTCAAAAACTACTTGCAAGTGAAGGCTGTTGTTAATCCCCTGAAAAACCCAGCATGGCTTTGAGCAAACACTAGCCTTCTTTGGATAATCAATAACTATCAGTGCCTCAATGATAATGATGATAAAAATAAAATCCTGCTTTTTTTTTTTTTTTGGCGTTACACGAGATATGAGTTATGACGTTGTTGATATTTTCCTGGTCTTCATCCTTTTATCTCTTTTGTCAATTTCTATTCCTTGCATTTGTATAAGTCAGAGTGACACACTTGTTACTCTTATGGTCTAAATTGAGTTTTTAATTATACGTGTTTGAATTGGATTATTTTAAAATTATATTTTTTTTTGTAAGTTTTTTCAAACGCGATCTAATGGCTAATTGTTTGTAGAAAGTCCAAGATAAGGTCATTAAGGTGGTCTTTAGACTATAATGCACAAAATTCAAATTCACGGGGGAATTGGAGAAACTCCAGCGTTGACCCGATCATGAGAAATACAAAACCAGCGGCAGAAAATCAATATTGCCCATGATCCATCAAATAAAAATTAGCCTTTGTTAGATGCAAGTTGATCTAATAAATTTTTTAGAAGAAATGATAGCATCCCTCCAACAAACTTTTCTTAACTTATGGTTTTTTAGGTTTTATTTTTTATTTAATGAGTCTTATTCATTATTTTATAATTTTTAATAAAAAATTTAACAAATAAATGAGAATATATTAAGATGAATGTGTTAGAGAATTTATTGCTAATATCTCTCTATTTCAAGTATAATCTTCAGATTGAATATATGCTTAATTGTATCTTTTGTTCTTCAAAGTTTCACAATTATGTTTTGAAGATATTTTAATTAGTTTTTAATTTTTTTATTAATTGAAAAACTTGTTTAGATTCAGTAAATAATTTTTTTTAATAATTTTCAGTGCTTTTTAGTAGTATTGTATATTTTAAAATATTATCTTTTAGCCTTTGTATATTTTATTTTCTTTTTATTCTTAATATATTTATCAAATTATTTTGATTATTTTTTTTAAATAAATCATGATTTTTTATGTCATTTTACACTTTTCAATTATTTTAAAAATTATTCTCACCAAACACTTATAATTAATAACCTAACTTTTCAGTTTTAATTTTTTAGTTAATTTTGTCAAATATAATCATTATGAATTCTCTTTTCTTTTTTCTTTTTACAAATTTTGTCCCTATGTAAAAAAATCACCGCAATGTGATGATTTTTCCTTTAAATTGCCACAATTAAGAGAATTTTGTGATGATTTTCATTAGTTACGTAGATTTTTATGTGGGAGTAAAATTCGCAATGTATTGTAAATTGGGAGACAAATTTTGTGAAAAAAAAATTGAGATGCAAAATTCACAACATTTTGAATCTTTAGAGGCAAAAATTGCAGTTAAACCTTAAATATGTAATTGGAGAAAGAAAAAGGATGAGTGAGTCGGTCAATTTTTTTTTATATTTTTACTTTTAATCATTATTTATTTTCTTTTAAAATGCTATATGAAAATAATAAATTAAATAACTTTTATTAATTTTTTGCAAACTTTAAAAATAAAATATAAAATAAGAGTATAATCCAATTTATATATATGTAATATTTTTTACACATATTTAATAAAAATTTATCTGATTGTCATGTCATGTTAATCATTAATATGATGTGATGGTATATAAATTTTTAGTTTATGTTTGTATAAGAAACAAATTGTATTTTTTTAATTATAGGTAAAAGTAAAAATAAAAATATTTAATGAAATGAATTTTTTTATTATCATGATATACGTGTAGAAAATTTATCAATTTGTAACTAATATTTGTTTAATAAAATTTTTCGTCTGAATTATTTTTTTATTTATAAAACTTGAATATGATATCTTATTTAAAGAAAATAAATTTAATATTATTTAAACCAACAAAAGTGTTTAATGAAATTATTACATAACCTTATGATAACTTGTGAGGATAGAAATTATCTCTTAATTAATAGTACTTTATTTTCATGAAAAATTATTCTCATGATTTTGATTAAGGTTTCTTGCATTAAAAAAATAATTGTATCGAATGACAACCTTGACCATTAAACTTTTGAATTGAGATACTGATATTTTCGTTGATATAAATAAACCTAACCAAACAGTAAGGTTAAGCTACTTAATAGAATAATATGATAATCAAATTTTGAAAATTCATACTAAGCCTTTAAGATGATGATTTGACTTTTAAAGAATTTTCACTCGTCTTCAATTATCTTTAAAATCTTAAAACCTAAATAACTATAGTTATTTGATAACATAAAAATTTATATTATTAATCATGTTTCAAAATTGTTAGCGTTATTGTTTCGTATTGGCCAAAATTTACAATAAAATAATAACAAAAAAGAAACCCAGTTGAAAGGGAAAAGCAACATCATCAAGTTCAACCACTATGGGCCCCACCGTGTCCTGCCAGTGCGACTGCCACGCGTCTGTGGTTGTCAACAAGATGCAAACGGAATGGATCATCGACCTGCTTCCTGCAAAGTGCAAACTCTAGCTGTGATGTTATCACACTGCGGCTTGCCGCTTGCATCAATTCTTCATCATTGGGCGGTGGAGCGGTGTACATCAAGTATCTTTTAATAAAAAAGTTGCTGCAACTTTTTTTGCTTTTTTATTTTAGTTAAACTCAATTTTAGTATGTTAGAATGATGCTTGTTATGTTAAATATATTCTACAGATGATTTTTAAAAATATAATTATTAAAACTGTAATATCAATTTGACTAATTTTTTTTGTCATATGCAAAGAAATGTTTTGGAGACAGAGGGAAGGACTATCCTCTTCGTCCCGCAGTTCTCGTATTTTCACGTATATAGAATTTTATTTATATATTTTTATAATTTATAATATGTATAACATAAATATAAAGGTTAATATAGTATTTTATTAATAAAAAAATACAAAATAAAATTATCATATATATAAGTAATATCTCACAAGTCACAAAGACACAAATATTACTCAAATTCTAAAACGTCGCATCAAACATTTAGACTTCATTCCTTGACTTCTTTCTTCACCTTCGTTCCTTCTTCATTGTTTATTTCACCATTTCACACTGTCTTCACCCTCTTCACTTCTTTGCTTCTTCTTCACCGTTTGTTTCACCGTTCCTTCTCCACGGTTCGTTTCAGCCGTGAACTCTCGGAAGCCTTCGTTGCACATTTTTCTTCTTTGAGTCGCATCGTGCATTTTTAGATTTTGCAACTTCGAATTGTTCTTCCTCTGTTGTATGTTCTTCCTTTGTTTTATTTATTTATTTATTTCTGTTGTATTTTCAATTCTTTGTTCTGCTGCTAGCTTATTGTGATGTTTTGGTTTGGCTGATTCATTGAGTTTAAAATTTATAATCTAACAATAAGAGTCTGATTTGTGCATTTACAATTTTACATGACTCATATTTATAAATTTTGTTACTTATTTGTTGTACAGAAAATGGGTACGCCTATTAATCCATCCGTTAATAGTATTGCTCTATTAGAAACACAACAAGTTACTAATGACACACAAAGCAATCCGGTGGAAGAAGCAAAAAATTCTCCAAATATAGAATAAGTTGAAGATGTTGAAAGAAGTCCAAATAAAAGAGGAATAACTTCCACTGCTTGGACCCACTTCAAAAGAAAGAAAATAGAGGGAAAATGAAAAGCTATATGTAAATATTGTGAAACGAAACTTGGTGGTGATACAAGATCAGGTACGAAGCATTTGCACGACCACATTAGAACCTGTAAGCTTCGAACAGTGAGGGGCCCAAAGCAATCAATACTAAAAACTCTTCAACAATCATCATCTTCAGTAGAAGATAGAGGCAAATCTATTTTAGTAGGAAACTATACCTTTAATCAAGATGCTGCTAGGATGGAATTGACAAAGATGATTATATTGCATGAATACCCTCTTGCTATGGTTGATCACATTGGGTTTCGAAGGTTTTGTAATGTTGTTCAACCTTTGTTCAAAGTAATATCCCGTAATACATTGAAGTTGGATATACTAAAGTTCTATGAAAGTGAAAGGGCCAAAACTATGAAGTTAATTAAAAAAAATTCAAGTCACATAGCTATAACAACGGACATGTGGACTGCATTGAATCAAAACAAAGGCTATATGACTATTACAGCCTATTTCATTGATAACAATTGGAATTTGCAAAGTCAACTTATGAGGTAAATAATCATTCACTTGAAAGTTTTATGATTTTAATTTTATATAATTGGTAATATGTGTAGTTATAGTAACATGTATTCATAGAACTTGGTTTTAAGATGAATAATTATTTTATTTTAGGTTTATGTATGTTCCTGCACCGCATACTGCTGAAGTTCTTGTAGAGATTATAATTGAACATTTTTTTGAATGGAATCTAGATAGAAAGGTATCTACAATAACTGTTGATAATTATAGTACTACTGATGTAATGATTCCTAAAATTCTTAGCAAGTTTGGACGTAGTTCATTTATTTTGGGAGGGACTTACTTCCATATGCGGTGTTGTGCCCATATTTTAAACTTGATTGTGAAGGATGGAATGTCAATTATCCATGATTCCATTGAGAAGATTAGGGATAGTGTTTCCTTTTGGGTTGGAACACCTAAGAGGGAAGAAAAATTTATTAAGGCTTATGAACAATTAGAAATTCCTTATTCAAAGAAACTTAGGATGGATTGTAGAACTAGATGGAATTCAACTTATTTAATGCTTGTTTCTGCATTGCCATATCTTGAAGTTTTCAAGCGTTTGACTCAACGAGAGCCTCAATATAAGTCATTGCCAAGTGATGATGATTGGAAAATGGCAACTGAAATTTGTGAGAAGTTGGAAATCTTTTATGAAGTTATTGAGTTATTTTCGGGTACACAATATCCAACTTCAAATGTTTATTTTCCAAAAGTGTGTGAAATTTGAGTGGCTTTGAATGAATGGATTTTTTCTTCTAATAACACCATTCAAGGTATGACTGACAGTATGATTCCCAAGTTTGAGAAGTATTGGGGCATGATCAATGGGGTGATGGCAATATGGGTTATTTTGGACCCTAGGTTGAAAATGAAGTTGCTAAATTATTTTTTCCCTCTCATGTATGGAAGTGAAAGCACAAATCAATTGAATAAGGTGACAAAATTATTAGAAGATTTGGTTTCTGAATATCAATCTAGGGAAAAGAGGACTACTTCTATTTCCACTTCATCTTCAATAGTGTTTGGTTTGGATAATAATGGTGGAAAAGTTGATTGGAGTTCTGACTTTTTAAAATATGTTCAAGAAACTTCTTCTGGTGATTGTGTTAAATTTGAATTGGATTTATACTTGGAGGAGCCTGTATTGTTTAATAAATCAAATATTAGTAACTTTGACATTTTGGGATATTGGAAAAACATTGAAGTCAAGTATCCTACTTTGCAAAGGATTGCTAAAGACTTTCTAGCCATTCCAATCTCAACGGTTGCTTCAGAGTCAGCATTTAGCATTGGTGGACAATTTCTGACTCCACATCGTAGCAAATTAAATGAAGACACTGTTGAGGCATTGATGTGCTCTCAAGATTGGTTGCGTAATGAGATTGAAGCTAATAAATTTAATTTTACTTGTAAATTTTTCTTTTAAGCAATTAATTTATTTTAATGATTGTATAATTGTGTCATTAGGTTCCTTAAAATCAAAGATGAAATTTTGCTCAATAATTGACGATGCAGACACAACAATGCCAACGATATGAAAATTTTATTATATTAATTTATTTTAATGATTTGACGTAGATCCAATGATGAGTCCTATGAAAGTAGTGATACCAAGGACCTGGATGTTTACTTTGAGCAACTAATAAATCAAGCTGAGGAGGGAGAAAATGAGGATTGGGGACTTCCCCCGAATTTGAGAAGAATGTTGGAGCAAGAAGAAAGAGAGGTGAAGCTGCACCAAGAAGAGACAGGGGTTTTGAAATTAGGCATTGGCAGAGAGAAAAAGGAGGTCAAGGTCGGCACTTGTATGTCTGCGAAGGTCCGAGATGAGTTGGTGACTCTACTACGAGACTACTAAGACATCTTCGCTTGGTCTTGCCAAGATATGCCTGGTTTGAGTTTAGAAATCGTGCAGCACAAGCTACCTCTGAATCCTGAGTGCTCCCTGGTAAAGCAAAAATTGAGAAGAATGAAACCCAAGATGTCCCTAGAGATAAAGGAAGAGGTAAAGAAGCAATTTGACGCCGATTTCTTGGCCATTGCTTGGTACCCAGAATGGGTCGCCAATATCATGCCAATCCCTAAAAAGGATGGGAAGGTGAGAATGTGTGTGGACTATCGGGATCCAAACCAAGCCAGTCCAAAGGATAACTTTCCTTTACCGCACATCGATGTTCTTGTAGACAACACGACCAGTTTTGCCCTATTCTCTTTCATGGATGGTTTTTCGGGTTACAATCAGATAAAATTGGCATCAGAGGATATGGAGAAGACAACCTTCATCACTCTATGGGGAACCTTCTGTTACAAGGTGATGCCATTTGGGCTGAAGAACGTTGGGGGCAACATACCAGCGGGCCATGGTGGCGTTATTCCACGACATGATGCATAAAGAGATCGAGGTCTACGTCGATGACATGATCGCCAAATCAAGGACAGAGGAGGAACACCTAGTCAATTTGCGGAAGTTGTTCGGGCAACTGAGTAAATACAGGTTAAGGCTAAATCCTGCAAAGTGTACGTTCGGGGTAAAATCCAGAAAATTACTTAGCTTTGTCGTTAGCCAGAAAGGAATAGAGGTGGATCCAGACAAGGTAAAAGCAATCCTTGAAATGCCCGAGCCACGTACCGAGAAGCAGGTCTGAGGTTTCTTGGGAAGGTTGAACTACATAGTGAGATTCATATCATAGTTAACTGCCACTTGCAAGCTTCTTTTCAAATTATTGCGCAAAAATCAGTCTGTCCAATGAGACGATGATTGTCAAATGGCATTTGAAAGGATTAAACAGTGTTTGATGAATCCTCCTATGTTCATGCCACCGGTGCCCGGAAGACCTCTTATTCGATACATGATAGTATTAGATGAGTCGATGGGGTATGTGTTGGGACAGCACGACAAATCCGGAAAAAGGGAACGGGCCATCTATTACTTGAGCAAGAAGTTCATAGCGTGCGAGATGAACTACTCTTTGCTAGAGAGGACATGTTGTGCCATGGTGTGGGCAACTCATCGTTTGAGGCAGTATATGCTGAGTTACATTACTTGGTTGGTGTCCAAAATGGATCCCGTCAAGTACATCTTTGAAAAGCCCGCTCTCACTGTAAGGATAGCTCGGTGGCAGGTTCTGTTGTCAAAATTCAATATTGTCTACGTCACTCAGAAAGCAATAAAGGGGAGCGCCTTGGCGGATTATCAAGCTCAACAACCCATCAATGATTATCAGCCTATGCATCCAGAATTCCCTGATGAGGATATCATAACCTTGTTTGAGGAGGAGGTCAAAGATGAGGACAGGGATAAATGGATTGTGTGGTTTGATGGTGCATCTAATGCACTAGGCCATGGGATTGGGGCAATATTGGTTTCCCCAGATAAACAATATATACCTTTCACGGCTAGGTTGTGCTTCGACTGCACAAAAAACATAATGGACTACGAGGCATGTGCCCTTGGGATCCGAGCAGCAATCGACTTTAGGGTCAAGTCACTCAAGGTATACGAGGACTCGACATTGGTAATTCATCCGTTGAAAGGTGAATGGGAGACCAAAGTCCACAAATTGGTGCCTTACCAGGCTTACATCAGGAAGTTGATGAAACTCTTTGATGACATATCATTTCATCACATTCCTAGAGAGGAAAATCAAATGGCCGATGCCCTTGCCACTCTAGCGCCTATGTTCACAGTGAGCTTGCACGAAGATTTATCGTACATCGAATTCAAATGTCGGTGAGCATGCACATTTCTATTTGATAGAAGAAGAGAAGGATGGTAAGCCTTGATACTTCGATATCAAACGATACATTGAAGACAGGGAATACCTGCCTGAGGCCTCTGACAATGACAAGAGGACGTTACTAAGGTTGGCGGCTGGTTTCCTCCTGAGTGGAAATATCTTGTACAAAAGAAACCATGACATGGTGTTGCTTCGGTGTGTGGATGCAAGAGAGACCGAACAAATGCTGGTGGAGGTGCATGAGGGATCCTTTGGTATGCATGCCAATGGACATGCCATGGCTCGAAAGATTTTGAGGGCAGGGTATTACTGGCTCACTATAGAGAACGATTGTTGCGTTCATGTGAGGAAATGTCATAAATGCCAAACCTTTGTTGATAATTTTAATGTTCCACTTGTACCATTGAACGTATTGGCAGCCTTGTGGCCATTCTCAATGTAGGGCATAGACGTGATCGAGGCCATCGAACCCAAGGCTTCAAACGGGCATCGTTTCATCTTAGTCGCCATTGATTACTTCACCAAATGGGTGGAAGTAGCTTCATATGCTAGCGTGACTGGGAATATGGTGATCAGATTCATTAAGAAGGAGATAATTTGCATATATGAGTTGGCCAGGAAGATCATCACCGATAATCTAACCAATTTAAACAACAAGATGATGAAGGAAATGTGTGAGGATTTCAAAATCCAACACCATAATTCCACTCCTTATCGACCAAAGATGAATGGGGCAATAGAGGCTGCCAATAAGAACATAAAGAAGATCGTTCAGAAGATGACCGTATCATACAAGGATTGGCACGAGATGCCTCCCTTCGCACTGCATGGTTATCGGACTTCTGTACACACATCTACTGGGGCAACCCCTTTCTCTTTGGTGTATGTGATGGAAGCTATACTCCTGTTTGATGTGGAGATTCCTTCTTTAAGAATCCTAGCAGAGTCAAGATTGGAAGAAGCAGAATGGGTCCAGGCACGCTTTGATCAATTAAATCGTATCAAGGGTAAGAGATTGAGCCATAGGCGACTATATCAGAGCAAAGTGAAAAATGCTTTTGACAGAAGAGTGTGCCCGTGTAAGTTCAGTGAAGGGGGTCTTGTTCTGAAGAAGGTGTCGTAGGTTCAAAAGGATCACCGAGGTAAATGGGCCCCAAACTATAAAGGACCATTTTTTGTGAAGAAGGCTTTCTCAAGAGGAGCATTATTGCTTATGAACATGGACGATGAAGAGTTGCCTTCGCCTATGAATTCTGACATCGTCAAGCGATATTACGCATAATACTTTGGGAAATTCAAAGGCTCAATGTTGGACCTCCTCAAGGACTCATTAGGATCTCCAAGTTTTAAGTTTTTTTGTAAACAATAGTCGCAATGTTAATAAATATGGATTAATGATTTGCATCTCTCCCTCTAGTGTTGTGTCCTTTGCACTTTTTATTGCCTTTGAGCATGAACGTACACTCTTGTTCTTGCTCATTCACACGAATGGTATTCTGGAGCCATTCGGCACGTTTAGCAGGGGTGTTGTAAGCGTTAAGTAAAATTTGAATACCACAACGGAAAAATCACAACACCTATAATTATTACATTTTAACGTTCGATCATAAACATGCATGCATCTGCATCTTATCATTGAGTATTTCACAACGCCCAAAATGAATGAAGGATCACTTTGGGTGATGGTCAGGACCACACCGATTTGGGTAAGCCTAGGGGCAAATGGAAAGGTGATGCGAGCTTCTCATGGTATTTTTCACATTTGCATGTTAAAACTTTCTTTCTCAAAGCATTAGGGCAAGTGCCAACAGGTGCTAGGTCCATGATTAGATCTGCTCGCAATCAAGGAAGGGAGTTAGGGAAGATGGGATGGCGAAGCCTCGACCATCACCCCGAGTCCAGCTAAAGACGTTAAAGAAGCACTCTAAGGAGGCAACCTAGTATCTCTAACTCTGCTCTTTAATTTCATGTTTCATGCTTGTTCATTTTCTTGAATTATTTCATGAATTCACCTATACATAATTAATAACAATGATAAAAAAAGTTTGTAAAAAAAGTTTTTGGAAAAAAAAAATTCAACTCACCTAGGCGAGCAGAGGCTGAGGAAAAATAAAAGGAGGAGGGGTGAAATCAGATTTCACCCCATCTTCCCCCAAAATTCAAAAGCCATTGCCCAAGACCCACGGGAACCACCATTTTTGCAGCAACTTCAAGCTTTTTTCTGCATCTTTGTGTTATTTTTCTTGCATTGCTTTCATCCCACTCAAGTAAGTGCCATCTCCATATAATTGCACCTTTTTCGTGTGATGTTTGGTGCTTTGTTTGTTGTTTGCTTTGCAATATTTGTGAGATGAGTTATATGCGAACCCATGATCAAAATGCTTGGATTGGTGGCTGTAATGGAAGGCTCTAGGCCTATCCTTGGTTCTTTTGTGAATTTGTATGTCATGTTGCTCCTTATCCCCCGTTTTTACATGTTTTAACATGTGCACACCAACTGTTCGATGAAATGTCACAATGACCATTCTATGTGTTATTTTGAAGCTTGAATGGATAATGATCTTTACGCATGTCCAGCCATCATTTTAGATGTATGATCAACTTAGGTTGATAGATTAAATGTCAAAATCATGGACTAAGCTTGGAATTTTAGACATTTGCTTTAGATGCAAATACATGAGTTATATGAATGCTTAAAATTGTTTGGTTTGAATTGGTCTAATTGTTCGTTAAACTTGTTGCACTGTGGTGGGTACATTGCACCTAAATTGTTGAAGAATGTCGAACTCTTTCTTTCAAAATTAATGCGCACTGAGTTGTGATTTGTTTTTGTTGGATCAAGTGGTCTCAAAATAATTAAGAAGGGGGGTGGGGTTGAATTAATTATTAATGTGTCTTAACTAATTAAAAATTTATCCTTCTTAATGTTACTAGATTCAACTAGGATTTTACTACTAAGTTAAGAAAGTAAAGAATATAAACAATAACTTAACCAAAAGTAAAAGCAGCAATTAAAAGTACACAACGGAAAAATTAAAGAGTGTAGGGAAGAAGAAGACAAACACAAGATTTATACTGGTTCGGCCACAACTCGTGCCTATATCCAGTCCCCAAGCAACCAACGGTTCTTGAGATTTCTTTCAACCTTGTAAAATCCTTTACAAGCCAAAGATCCACAAGGGATGTACCCTCCCTTGTTCTCTTTGAACAACCAAGTGGATATACCCTCCACTTGAACTGATCCACAAGAGATGTACCCTATCTTGTTCTCAGTATAACAACTTAAGTAGATTTACCCTTTACTTGTGGCACAAAGGATGTACCCTCCAATGTGTTAGGACAAAGAATTCTTAGGCGGTTAGTCCCTTGAATCTTTGTAAGGGGGATAAAAAAGATATATCAAACGGTTAGTCCTTTGAAATCTTTTTGTATAAAGGGAAAGGGAAAAAGATATCTCAGGCGGTTAGTCCTTTGAAATCTTTTGTAAGAAACAGAAGATATCTCAGGCGGTTAGTCCTTTGAAATCTTTTGTCAAGAGGGAGAAGGGAAGAAACAAAAGAATTCTCAGGCGGTTAGTCCTTTGAATCTTTTGACAAGAGAAAGAAGTGAATGAAGAAAAAGAATAGCACAAGTTTTTGGTCAATGAAATTTTCTTGAAAGAAAAAGTATTGAACAAAAACTCTTAGAAAGATGAAGAGAAATGAATGAAAGAAATCTTATCATGAAGTTTTAGATGCTTGGCCTGGTTCTGCCGTACTCTTCTAGTTGATCTAATATTGTTTTAAAATTGGATCAGTAGTAATTGAATCACTAAAAACACTTCATAATTTATTAGTTCAACAACAATTACATTTGGGTCTAATGGGCAAAATAATTAAATTTATTTTTAATATTATATGATATTTTAAGTAAGAAAATTATAAGAAATCAAAATATAAAAATATTAGTTAATATAAATAACTAAATTATATACTAATAATTACATGTCTGATAAAAAATGGTATAAAGCACTAATGGAAGACGATTGTTTTAGAACACTAATATCAAACCATTGTAAAAACAATTTAATGAGTTATTTGAAACACAATGGTTAGATACAAAAAGAGATAAAAGAATAAAAGCACATAGATTTTTATATTAATTTGTTTTACCCTAGAGACTAAGTGAGTTCTTGGTTTATCATCAAATTCTAATATAACTTATCAAAGTTTCAAATATTTTTTCCCAATCCACTTTTGACTCATCCCAAAGCGGCCTTTACTCTTGTCTCTTTAAGCAAGCAACTCAAATATTCTTTATAACAAAGCCTGTTCAGGCTTCCACCGAAAATGCAAAGTATTTGGTTAATGATAAGTCTTGCAATTATCTTATTAGATGGATATACAAATGAAGTACAAGAGTTTCTTGACAAAGAATTTTCACTCAAGGCACAAGGTTTGCGGAACTTAAGAAATTCAAGAGATAAGGCTGCAACTACTCCTTGTTGTATGTCAAACTTGTGCAAATATGTCTCTAGTATTTAGAGGAAGGCTTCAACAAGTATATGTTATCTCATAGCTTTGGTACTTCATTTGTCTAATATCGCAAAAGAGGGAAAATCATTGTTGGAAACATTAAATATAGCATTAAATGTCTTTTAATAACTGGTCATCTTTGATAAGATAAAACATATAACTTATCTCTCCTTTTTTGTACAAGATCTTGTATGGCGATGAACATATATGCTCTATGGTTAGAAACCCTAAACCCAAAAATCCCATTTGGTCCTAAAAATTATCATTGTGCACAAGGTTCTCTTTGTGCAAGTAGTTCTAGTTTTGTGATGTTTTCAATTGATTGGTGATTGATGTTTTGTGGAGATATTTTGATTTCAAATTTTGTGGTTCATATAAATTTCTTTGTTCTTATCATGTAGACCTTGGACAATAGAACAAAAGAGTAATATAAATGAAAATTTTTGTTCATTGTATGATAGTAATGAGTGTTCTTAGGTATAAGTTTTGGTAATTGGTAAGTTAATAAGTCACTTAGTGACCTTAATTTGAATTATCAGAAGCCACGCCATAGTCTATTAATTATTTGAAATTGTGGGATTGTGGTGTGGCAATTAGTAGTTGACTCAGTGAAGATTATGTCTCAAAGAAAAGACAAGAAGGTTTGGATATGCATTGAATTCTTGGCATGCTTAGGTGCCATATGCTAATGTGGATGTTGCGTTGTAGAAGGGTAATGTGGAGGTGGGTGCTGTTGAATTGATTGGAGGGATTGAATTAGATAGACAAAACACAAGTATTTCTTGACGAGTCTAGCCCATTGTTTGTTTTTTATTTTTGTACCACAATGAAGGAGATGCACAAGTTGCCTTATATTTGCCTACCCTAGGAAATGTGGACATTTTGGTACACTATATGGAGCTTCACGATGAACTCGTTAGTGTGAATAAAATTGAGAAAGAACCTATTATTTGTTTTTTAATGAACATGGTGAGCTTGGGTCCAAAACTGTCAATGTACCTATTGAGTGGTTAAAAATAGGAGTTAGTGGTGTTGTTGCTACTGATGAAGTCTATGTTAGTGACGAGGACATGACCTATAATGGGGTTAATGCTAGTAGTGAGCCATCTGAAGCTGAATATGATGACATTGAAGATGATGTTGATTTGATTAAAGGTAATTAGAGTGTTAAATTAAGTGACTTTGAGGAAAATGTTGATGTAATAGGTGAAGTGCATTCAGATTATGATATAAATGAAATATATGTTGAAAAAGGTATTTTGGGGAAACATTTGAGAGGCAACCAAATGGCAAGATCAAGTTTGTAAAAGAGCAATTGTTATAGAATGTATCTCATTTTAGGGAAATCTAGAGTGATTTTGCTATTCAAGAAGGATTTGAATTGTACAAGGTTAAAAATGAGTCATCAAGAGTGACCTCCCAGTGTAATGCTAAAGGATGTATTTGGAGGATCCATGCATCCCTAACCCCAGATAAAATAACCTACCAGATCAAATCATACTATGGTAAACACTCTTGTATTTGAACAACAAAGAACTTTAAGGCAACATCCATGTGGATTGCAAAAAAGCTTAAGAGCTTAATTCTTGCATATCCCAATATTAGTTATTCAACAATGAAGCAAGCATTTTATTAACAACTATGAAGTTGAACCAAAAAATCAAATGCAATTATATTATGTCAAGAATAAGGTCCACCAAAACACTAAAGGGGTACACTCTTTGTCTTACAATGTTTGGCCTCCTTAGGTGTGGGTAGTTTTAAAAAAAAATGAGAGGAGTTTAGTAAAGTTTTAACTAGAACCTAAGGTAGGCATGAATCCTAAATTTAATAGGATTTTTGTTTGTCTGGATGCCATGAAAAAAAGGATTTGTAAGGTGCAGGCCCTGATTTGGTATTGATGGCTACCATTTAAAAGGGCCATTTGGAGGGGTATTACTATCTGTTGTTGGACTTGATGGGAATAAAGGCATGTTCCCTATTGCATTTACAAAGGTTGAGATTGAAAATACAGATTTGTGGAAGTTTTTTCTCACTTTGTTAAGAGAATCATTACAATCAGTTTCTAAATGGAAGGATGACTTTGTTACTATCATGTTAGATTAGCAAAAGGTATGTGACATTGATAATTGTTTTATTTCCAATGTTATTTTGTAAAATGTTATTGATGATTTTTTTTTGTTATAGGGTCTTTCTCGAGTTATATAAGAAACTTTTCCATATGCAAGATACAGGTCAGATTCAAATATAAAGTAAACTAGTTTTGTGAAATTTGTAAATGATTACTGCATGATAGGTTTTCTTTTATTTGTAAATGACTACTGCATGATTTTAAATTATTTTATGATTGAACATGTAGGTTTTTCTGTAATCACAAGTTGAACCACTCTAAGACCATGTTTAAATCTCTTTTGTTTACTAGCCAATTTTGGGCATGTGCCATGGCATACACTGAGGCCAACTTTGATAAATCATTGAATGCTTTAAGAAAGAACAACAATGAGGTTGCTGATTGGTTGTTGGCTAAAGATAAACCAAAACCAATGTGGTTTAGGCACACATATCACCCTTTATGTAGGAGTGATCATGTCACAAACAACATCAGTGAAGTTTTAAAGCTTGGTTGGGTGATGATAGAAAGAAAATAGTACTGCCCATGCTTCAATCTATAGTTTGCAGGCTCATGGTAACTTTCTAGAAGAGATATGAGACAACAACCACTAGTCAAAATCATGTGCCACCTAGAGTGAAGACCTATTTGTGTAAAACCATGCAGACGATGAGGTTTTTGAATTTGAAATATGGTACACCAATTTTGTGGTCAAATTAATGGACAAGATGTGTGGGTGTAATGAATGGAACCTTGTTGGATTGCCATGCAAACATGTATGTGCATCACAGTGTATCAAAGAGAAAATGTTGAGAGTTATTATGATGAAGCTCTTACAACTTCTAAGTTGTTGATTGCTTATGATGAAGTTATCCATCCTATGCCTAACGTTGATGTTAATTCAAATAGGGGAGATTATCCTGTATTGGTTCTCTAACTTTGAAAAGATTACTCGGTCGACCAAGAAACGCAAGAAGGAAAACTAATGTTGAGGGACCTTTAGGAACCCAACAAGCAACAAGGTCCAACACAGTAAGGTGTTCTAGTTGCAAGCAATTTGAATACAACTAAAGGACTTGTGAAAGGGCTCCGGTCAGAAAGAAAAATTCTAAAAAACAAGTTAGTACATTAAATAGAATTTGAATTGGCAAGCAATTTGTTGGATATGTAATTTGACTTTCATTTGTTAATTGAAACTTGATGTTAGCAACAACCAAGTGGGAGCAATGTCAATGTTGAACCTAATGGCAACAATGTAAATCCAACACATGTGCAAACTAATGTACTTGCAACACAATAATCTGGATTGACCAGTGAGGTATATTGTTTAAAAACCTTATTGCTGAATTTGAATGGTTTGTGTTGAAACTAATTGCTTATGTGGTTCATATTGTCATATACTGAACATGATTTTTTGTCATATAATAGGTACACAATCTAAAGCTATCAATGCATTTGTTGCTTCTTACCAACTAGTTAACACAGACAATGGTGCAGGATAAAAGAAAAGGAAGAGACCAAGAGCCAAGCCTATGAATGTTTAGGATCATTGTTATATTTTGAAAATTAGTTATTTTACTTATACGCAAACTAACTTTTTTTGTTGTGGGAAAGAAGCCAAATATTATTACACATGCATAGGGGCAGATTTTTTGGTTCAAAACCAGCATTTTCTTATATATTGTGTAGTTTCTATTTTTTGAGAACAAGCTTCTTCCATGAATGTTCATCTTCAATATGGTTGTTTTGTCGAACAACCTTGTTCTGGCAACATATCGTGCAACTCGATGGGATCAATTTGTAAGAATAGTTTCTTATTTCATTAAATGTTGGTCAATACATATGTGTAAAAAGTATACAAAGTATGTCCTTTTTTTAGCAATGATGAATTCAATTTGGTATTAGTTAATATTCAGTGTGTGGAATTATTAGGATTGCAAGACTATTTTTTTATTTTTTGGTGTTATTGGAATTCAAATGATCTATTAGCAAGTGTTATTTTATTATAGAATTTTTTTTTCACATATATACTCAGATTAACATAATATAATTTGTCGTTAAAAAAAAAGATGTATACTAGATGTGAAAATAGAAACCAAGTTATTATACCAAACATAGTTCATATAATTTCATGTCATGTAAACAAAATTACATACCATGAAAAATAAGTTGTTAGACTAAACAACCACCAACAAAACAAAGAATCCAATAGGAAATAAGGACTACATAAACTTTGTTACAAGTTGTTTAGTAAGGACCATCTAAACTTCAACTTATGACTACATACACCTACCTAGTCACTTAATTGCAATAATAACAATGCCAACAACAAATACAATTACAATTATGAAACCCATTACAACTCATAAGTTGGCCTTCATTTTGTCAACTTCCGTCTTCAAATCTTCAAAGTCCATCTTCAACAATTCATAAGATTTTTTCACCTTTACAGCATTGGCACATAAACTAGAAGATGATGTTGCTCCTGATTCAGACATTATATCGAACACCTTACCAATAACATGACATACAACATAATGTTCATCAAATAAAATGCAAAAATTTGAAACAACATAAGGAAGCAAAAAAAAAAATTCAACTAAACAAAGCAACCACATAAAACATAAAAGGGGAACAAAAAATTATAAATTGTACAACACCTGCTCCACAACCTAGCAACCCAACAACATTAACAAAGAAAAAATAAAAAACAAAACCTCACCTAATAACCAAAAGCTAGCACCGTGATTTATCTTCAGGTTCGACGATCTTTGTGTGCAACCCAAAGGTAGCCACACAAGCCATGATCTTTTTGTCCAACTCATAAGTAGGCCACGATCTTGCTTCATTTTTTTCAAATGTTTTAGTTGTTAGAAGGTTGAAGGAGGGGATAATTTTGGAAAGAGAAAATCATTAGAAGTCACATGTGTAATATGTGTCTGCTTTCAAAGTTAACATCGTTAGTAAGGGAGGGGAGGTCTATGTAACAAACAATGAACAATTAGGGGTTTTTTTGTATAGTTTGAAAACAGAGAGGAGACATGTGTTATTTGTATAAACCTTAGGGAAACCATACTAAACATTATTAAGCAAAAAACAGACCTAAAATTCTCTTATGATCTCCAAACCAATGTCTACTGTTTCTCTTTCTCCAACTTCAGTTAAGACTTCTCTCCCACAAGCCAAGGCCATACCCAAACTAATCATATGTGGTTTGTCTAAGACTGTTTGCAGCTGCCGGCAGAAGGTTCCAACTTTCAGTGAAGGAATCTAGCTATACTGCAAGTTCAGCTGTTCAGGCCACATGGTATGGTACTCAATCGGCACATAAACCCATTAAGATGCCAAGCCTATGGATGGCCTTTTGTTTTGTATTTTTTCTCTATTTTTGGTGGATATTCTTATTTAGTACATGGCCAAATAGTCACATTAAAATTTTGACTCTCTTGGCCTGTCTATTTTATTAAACAAGAAACCATAACTGAACCATTTGAGACGCAACAACTTACATCTACGATGTTTTCTCAATTAGTCATAGGTTCACAACCCACATGTTTGTCATAGCCACAATAATGTTTTCTTGGCTTTTGGGGCTAATACTTGGACTACGATCACAATGGACCTCACTAGGGTAAGATCAATTATTTATCTCTTGAGACTATACTGCTCTAGCCTAGTAGGATTACAACAAACAACAAAGTTCAATCTCCTTTCAAATATGTAAGGCAATTGCATATTAAAACTCGAATTCGAGATCCAAAAATAATCTCACATCATTTGTTCCATGCGCTCAACAGTGGTAAGATCAAATTTCAAATAATGCCGCTGAATGGCATTTGAATTTGTAATTCGATGCCCTATGTCTAGTTAAATGCTAACAATATACGAAGACACCAGACTAAAGTACTAATTAGAACGCATTATTTTGTCCATTTTCTGTTCCAGTGCTCTTTCTGACACTTTCGTGCAATTATTGAGCCAAAGAATTGAAGTTACAACATTGTAATTATTCCCCACTGTTGAGAAAAAATATACTTTAAAAAAAGTAAAGATTAATATTCAACAGAAAAATTCATGAAAAGGAGAATTTCTAAAAAATCTTTACCATGAAGGGATTAAATCGAAAAGTGGTATTAATTTATATAAAGTATGACTATTGCTTCCTTCATGATAATTAATAAATGCAATTTCAGGAATTCCCTTTTCGTATTTTTTCTCAAATTAATTTAAATCAATGGCATTCTGGTGGCATGACTTTGAATCTGGATCTGTCGTTGCAGTAAGAGTAAAACATGAGCTTCCTTCTTGCCCAATCCATAGCTGCTATCTGCTGCTGTGATAGCTTAGTAAATTCTGGTCCATTAACTGGGTCTAGGCCTGAAGAACTGGCCTTAGAGCATGAAGAAACTGGTGCTGTGGGATCAGAAATGCAGCCACTCAATTCTATTTGTGCAAATGAAACAACAAATGGTGCATACTTATAGTTAACAGGGTATTTGCCACCATGAGTAGCCCATTCTGAACCATCCCATATTGTGGCATACACTGACATTGGCTTTGATGGATAAATAGAAGGGTATGTGTTGCTGTGTATGAATTCTCTCACAGGAATATTGTCCACTAAGAACCTACAAAATCCACAATTGGGTTATTTATTAGTCTACGGCTATTAAATATTAATCAAGAAAGTCAATCCATTTCGCTTTCAGATATGCTAGCAACACACTTTTTTTAATGGACTCTTTCTTGCTAATTAAAATTTATTAAAAATCACAATTTTGTGGATGTCACGACTTATTTAATGAATATTTTGTAGTTTTTGATAAATTTTAGCCAACATAAAAGACTGCATTAGAAGAGACGTGCCAAAGAGTGTGTTGTTAACACTCCTCGCTTTTTGTTCTTTCAATTTCAAGATTGAAACAAGACTTATATTACTTACACTGTGTGATAACTGTTCCACAAGATGCTGTAATAATGGTACTGCTGTGTTGGGTCGAACCAGAAATAGAATTTCTCTTCTCTCCCTGTGCTGACACTTCCATTGGCATAGATATTTGTTTGAATAACCCAGTCATTTCTCTTATCATGACCAAGCAGTTCAATGTCTATCTCATCATGGTTGTGAGGAAATTTATCTGAATTAGACAACTGATGTTTTCTCTAGTCAATTTCTTGAGGACATTCATACCTCAAAAGGTAACATAATAGTAAAGAATCTAGTCAATGAAGTAAGTGTTTGTGCTGTGTGCTATGCTACCATATATATTATACTTAATTGAAGACTCTTAAGCAAAGAAGCAGTGAGCTTACATAAAAAGCAACAACAACTCCAGGTGACAAACCAGAAGGTAGCTTGATTGCAGCACTGAAGAATCCATAGGAGTATCTGCTTTGTGATACCAAGCCTGAGCCTATATAGAATAATAGGATATGTTAAGAAGTGTCAAAAGAAAAATTGCAAATTTTTTAATAACTTGATTAATTGAAGAGGCTCTTCATACTAACCTGAGATTTTGTCAAGAGCCAGTGTGACCGTGGACCCATTACTAAGAAACTGGATATTTTTGGCCCCAAAGGTCTTAGAAAAAGCACTATCAACTTGGACACGAGGAAAAGAATCAGTCAAGCGTGTGACACTTGGAGTTGTATAAGGCCTGTGTGAAGAAACAAGAGTGGCTAAGCAAAGGATTAGTAGATATGAGAAGCCTAGTTTTTGTTGCAAAAGTGCCATGTTTTGTGGACATATGAGCAGAATAAGCATGTCAGATTGGGTATATATATTATTGGGTGTGGTTTAATGGGGTTCATAATCTTTGCTTAGTTGTTTTCTAGCTGGCTGGTGGCTAATTGCCTTTCTCCTTCAGTCATTTCATAGTATCTTTTTTGATAGGTGTCTTGGATCATAAAGGCAATGATCCAAAGAGTCATGTGGGGGTGATTTGTTTAGGTTTGGCGGGGTTTGGGTTGTGGGGCATACCTAATGTTAGGGGCATGGAATGGAATGGACATTTTTAGTTAATGTTTGATGGGCAATCTCACTCTCACTTGCATGGCTGTAACATCTGGTACATGTCTTGTTCCTTAATTGTAGCTGTGATCCAATTGGGAGCAACTAATTCTCTTAAAAACGCGTAATCTTTGATTGGAATTGGCTTTCGATTGCATAATGATGAAGACCATATATCACATCAACACATACACTTTTCGTGCGGGTAATATGAGGGGTATTTAATACTTTTAGAATATATTTGGATAGAGAATTTTAACTTAAGAAAGTATTTTATTAGAGAATTTGAATTTCTGTAATCTAGAATTCAATGCTTTTTTTATAAAGAATTTAAAATTTTGGAATTTTAAAACAGAATTTTAAATAACTAAAAATTTGGAATTTTAATTTCCTTTTAAAATGTGAGAAATTGAAATTTTCTTCTTACAATTTTCTTCAAGAAAAAAAATACCGTATGAGATTGTGGAACATCGATCAAGTCTAAGCTTAGAGGAACATGTATAACTAGCACACCAATCATATCTTTTCTTTTTTTCATTCATTTTTTTTTCACCTTCATAATTTTAACTTTTTCTATCCAAACATAAAATTTTGAAAAATAAAAAAATTTCAATTGAAGTATTTGAAATTCTTAGAATTTAAGATTTTTCAAAATTTTAAATTCCTCCATCCAAACATACTCTTATAATTTTTTTAGCGTTTTATCATTACAAAATATTTATTAATTTTATTGATAATTAATCTTTATAAAAAAATTTGATCAATTATTTTTAGTAGAATTTTTATTTTAAACTTTATTTTTTTATCTATAAGACTCAATTTAAGACCTTACTTTAAAAATTTAAATTTATTTTCAATTGAACTAATGACTTACTGATAATACTTCAATGGCTTAATGATACTTAAACTATTTTAGAGGTTTTAAATGTTAATCTAAGCCTATTAGAAGAAAACAAAAACGTGGTTTATGAAATAGGATAAAGTGTATAACGAAATTTGGATAGTTAGTTGGGTTGAATTAGCATAGAAATTTCATTTTCAACTTAAATTGCTAAGCAGAAAATGGCCACCCGGTAGGTAAATCACAGTTAATTAGTTAAATAGATTAATCGGGAGAATCAATGAGGGATCTATATAAGCATTGATTAACTATATAATAAAGTTAAGTTAGACCAAAAAAATGTCAAAGTATCTTATTTTGTGTGAAAAATGACCAAATCTGACAGGGGTGACTTAGCTGGCATGCAGAGGAATCTGATGCGACAGAAAAATAACACAGGACACAATAGATGCACGTTGCTTTTGTTTGTAATTTTCTTTTGATAGTAGCATAAAAAGGGTTGCACGGATCGCATTGAAAGAAAAAGGACGTGTAGGTGGTGGTGGTCACAAGCAGATTTAATATTTAAGGCATGGAATTACATTTCCCTGCGGCACTCAATTGCTTACTGAATCTTAAATAGGTGAATGAAAACAAAGGTAGAGATAGTGATAGCAATAGCATGGACAAATATGAAAGTAGGGCCAATTTGCGTGTATCTATGAAAAAGGGGGTTGAACTAAGCCATGTCTCCATCACCTGATGGATGGTTTTCCTCTACTAGAATTTAATGTTATCCAATTAGAGAAATTATATAAGTTCGAGCTCTAACTTGATTTTAACTTTCAGGATTCTTTTATTGTTTTGAAGTACTAGATATTGTTATGACTATAGTTGTATACTTATACTTTATTAGATCTGTTATTATGTAAAGTGATAAAAATTAGTCATCATATATTACTAAAAACTTATGTCTTAATCGAGATCAAGTTGAGCCTATCAAGCTAAAACTCTACAGAAACAATTGTTATAATAGTTCTTTTTTGGTTGCCCTTGGCTGATATCACGAACCATATTTCCGATGGCTTCTTGTATACGTGGAATTTAAGAAGATGTGCTAAATTGAATAATACACGAGGTTGTTATTTGTTAACTAATTTTAATTAATGCAATATAATTGGATATAATTTATGCAAACTTTTTCTTGAACTAATAACATACACCATATGGTTTGCAGTTCTAGAGGATCAAATATCATGAACAACTTACAGAGTTTTTGGAGAAATAAGCTATAGACCCAATAAATTAATACCTAACTTTATTTCTTTTTCTAATTTTGCCAACATAATCATGATACTATTAAATTATATGCAATGAACTTAGCTCCTATTTTACCATTGAAACTGCATAACTCATTAAAATCCATCATTAAACAGGTGTATAATATTCTTATTCTGAACACATTATTGGAGAAAGCAAAGTCGGTGCATTTTCAATACTCTCAATCTTCCTTACCATAGATGGCACGCAATAAATGATCATAGAATGATAAATTACATAACTAATGCATCGCACGGGGTGACGTACTATATTGATTGACCAGATGACATTCAGAACCGGAATTTTAAACTAAAGCTAAGGGTTAATTTATCATTTATTGTTAGCATGTTTTTATTCTTAATAAATAGATAATTTTGTGTTTATGTTTTAATAAATTTTTGTTTTGTGTTGAGTTTTTAATAAAATAATAATTTTATTTTTTATCTTTGATATATTTTATTTTAGTTCCTGAAAAACTAATGAATTTTATATTTATTTTATGATAAATGAGATTTTTATTTTCTCTCAATTAATAACAAATAAATTTTTTTATCAGGAAAAAACATAAAATTCGTTGACTTATTAAAGACTAAATAAGTATAAAAACTAAAAATAAAATTATTATTTTATGAAAGACTCAATCTAAAACAAAAATTTATTAAGAAGTAAATATAAAAATTAAAAATTTATTAGAGATAAAAATATATTTACTTATTTTTTATTGTTTGATTGTTTTACTCTGCCTTGACTCCAAATAAAAGGGGAAAGATGTGGAGAAAATTGATTGTCTCATTTAAGTTTGCTTCATAACAATTAATTAGTTTGTCTTTATTTTATCTTATTTTGCGTTCGCACGAGTCGTCTTGATTTTTAAGTATTTATTTAAATAGTTTATGTATATCATAAATCACTTAAAAATAAATGTTAGATATATATTTTTTCTTAACGATGATTAAAAAATAAAACGTGAATATTTAATAAGAATGATAGGTTAAGAATGACCTGGTTAATGTTGCATAAATTATGTTAAAATAATAACTTAAAACATATTAAAAAAAAGTTAGTCTGACAATAAAAAATGTCTCTAAAAGTTTTAATAAGAAAGAAACAACACTTGCAAAAGTAGCACAAGATATCCTTGTATTTGCATGAATCACTCATTTTCACGCGTGATTTAAATACACGTTTATAAAATCAAATTTTTATACTGAGACAAAAGTAATTAGTTGTTTAAGTTCTACAGAAATATATAAAGCGTTAGAGTATCCAAGTGAAATATATATATAATTAGTTATAATCCCATAGATATTTCATATTTTATTTAAATATTAATAAAATTGTATGAGAAGTGTATTTTTAAGAATTGAGAAAGTATTTAACTTATGCTTAATTAAAATATTTTTATAATTTTGAAATGTTAAATGATAAAATAATTCAATTATTTTATAACTATTTTGTGAGAAAAATTTATTGATTTTATAATATTTATATATAGTTTATAAACAATGTTTCGAATAATTTAAAGTTTAAGATTTAATTATATTAAATGCAAACTTTTAAAATCAAATATTACTTACCAACAAGATGTTGATTCAAGTGGAATGGAGATCGAATCTCTTAAATAAGACTTTGGTACGTAAGAGTCATGTGGTTGAAAGAGAAGTTACAAAAATCAATAAATATTGATAAATTATTATTTTATTCTATAGTAGACAATTTATATTTAGTTAGTAAGTACTTGTGTAAGATGAGCTGATATAGAATTTTAGTATTATATTTTACTTGTGAGAAGCAACTGTGTATATTAAGGTAAAAAAGAATAATATTTTTGTTTAAATATTTCAATCAGTTTTTCGTGAAAGATTCATAGTGATTTATATGTCATAAGCATGTTAAAAATAGTGTCATCATAATGGTATTATTTAACTCAAGCAAGATTATTTTTCGTGAATAATACATGCTAACTCTACTATAAGAAAATATTTATATTTAATTAAAGATAGTAATGTAAAATAACATTTTTGTAATGAAAATATATTTAAAAAATTAATTTTAATATTTATTATATGTATATATTTATATAAATTTAACATTAATAAATACATGTGGATCAACAAAATTTGGTATACGAAGTTATTAAATATTGAGTCAAAATATTAAATATTATTTTATAATAAATATTAATTAATTAGATAGTTTTTTAGCCTAAAAATTCAGCATGATAAAACAAATATTATTCAACAAAATATTTACTTATGAAATTATTTAAAATTATTCTATACGATTTTTATGTAAAAATAAATTTATAGGATTTAAAAGTAAAACAAAAATATTGTTGAAACTTGGGTATATAATTATGTTAAATACTAAAAAAGATTTTTTTTATCGCCTATAATGATTTTACCTGACTCGAGCTTAATTGTCTATTATGAATGATGAAATAACAACAATCACACTAAAAAAGGGTTGTAATTTTAATGTTTATTTCAAAAGAACTTTTAAAAAAAATATTTAATTAAATGGAAATCATAAGACAAGGAAAGTTATGATATTTATTTTCAAGAATTTGAAATTCAAATCTCCTACAATTAAGCAATCAATTACATCTTCTATTAATGTCAATAAAAGTAGAAATCAAGAGGGGGACAATGGTAATTATAGGCTTATAATTGGTGATAAAAAAAAAAAGGTTGGCTGATGGTCTTTGAACGTGATTGCAAAGGTGTTTAGGTGTCAATTGTTTTTTTTTGTTCCTCCTCTTTGCTCCTATTAATCTCTCTCACTCTTTATTCCTGAGTTGGTTTTATTTTTGTGAGTTCTGTAACATTAGCTCTACTAAGACATTCTTGTTGTATCCTAGGAGGTTTGCGTGAGACACCGTGGATAAACCTTTTAGGTTAGTGACTACTACGCCTCAGGAAGTTCAATCGAGTTCGTGATTTTTTACTTTAGCAACAACAATCTAAAAGGTTTAAATCATGGTTGCAGTTGCAACACTTGTCAACAATGCCACGCTTCTAACCCCACGCCACCGACTGAAACCTTTGCCAAGCCCCTGCCTGATGTCTCAAAAGTTGAGGTCCTCACTGGCCAAAACTTTTGTCGCTGGCAGGAACACGTTCATACCTTGCTGGACATGCATAGAGTTGTCTTCACTCTTTCCACTCCCAAACCTGATGCCGCTATTGATGACAATCAACTTCAACAATGGTTTCAAGCCAATAAGGTATGTCGTCACACTTTGTTAAGTGCCTTGGCTCTGGTAATTGGTCCCTTCCTAGGGAGGATTGCATCATCCCCTCCTCCTTGAAGAGGATTTGACCTCAAATCTGTCGGTTCCTCCTCCTCAATATCAGCTCCACCTGCAAAAGGAATTAAATCAAAAATATTAAAAGTGGTACTAACTCCATACTCTTCTGGGAGGTCCAACCTATAGGCATTATTATTGATCCTCTCCAAGACCTGAAAAAGTCCATCCCCTCTAGGGCTAAGCTTGGATTTTCTTTTAGTAGGGAATCTATCCTTCCTAAGATGGAGCCAAACCCTGTCCCCCTCATTAAGAACTAGCTCATTTCTTCCTCTATTGCCTTTAGTTGAATACACCTTTGTTTGGTTCTCTATTTGGTTCTTAACCCTCTCATGCAACTTCTTTACAAACTCTGGCCTAGATTCCCCTTCTTTATGTATAAAAGAAGTGTCAAGAGGGAGGGGAATGAGGTGTAAGGGTGTTAGGGGATTGAATCCATAGACAACCTCAAAAGGAGATTGCTTGGTGGTTCTATGAACCCCCCTGTTGTAGGCAAATTCTACATGAGGAAGATACTCATCTCAAGACTTATGATTGCCTTTCAAAAGAGCCCTTAAAAGGATGGATAAAGACTTATTCACTACCTCTGTTTGCCCATCAGTTTGTGGATGACAAGTGGTAGAGAAAAGAAGTTTGGTTCCTAGCTTAGCCCATAAGGTTTTCCAGAAGTGGCTAAGGAACTTAGCATCTCTATCTGACACAATGGTCCTAGGCAAACCATGGAGTCTCACAGCTTCCCTGAAAAAGAGTTTTGAGATGTGGGAAGCATCATCCACCTTGTGGCATGGTATAAAGTGTGCCATCCACCACCACAAAGATAGAGTCTACACCTCTTTGGGTTCTAGGAAGCCCAAGGAGAAAGTCCATACTAATGTCTACCCAAGGTGCAGACGGGATGGGTAAGGGTGTGTATAGTCCATGAGGCATCATCCTAGACTTGGCTTGTAAACAAGCCACACACCTAGTGTAATGCTTATGGACATCTTTCTTCATATGGGGCCAATAAAACTTTTCTTTGAGTAAGACAAGGGTCTTGTCTATCCCAAAGTGGCCCATGAGCCCACCCTCATGGCTCTCTTTCACAAGTAATTTCCTAATGGATCCTTGGGGTATGCAAAGCTTTCCCTCTTTGAAGAAATACCCCTCAGCCAAATAGAATCCATCTTGGGCCTTTTTCCCACAACTCTCGTAAATGGGAGAGAAATATTCATCTAAAGCATACAAGTCCCTAATGTTATCAAATCCTAAAATTTGAGCTCCTAGGAAGCAAAACAATGCGTGTCTCCTAGAGAGGGCATCAGCTACCACATTTGTTTTTCCCTTTTTGTATTTGATAACATATGGAAATTTCTCTAGGTACTCTACCCATTTTGCATGTCTTTTGTTTATCTTGCTTTGCCCTCTAATGTACTTAAGTGATTGATGACCACTATGAACGACAAATTCCTTGGAAACAAGGTAATGTTCCCAAGTTTGGAGGGCTCTTATTAAGGCATAAAGCTCTTTATCATAGGTGGGGTAGTTGAGGGTGACACTATGAAATTTTTCACTAAAATAAGCAATAGGGTGCCCACCTTGTAACAATACAACTCCAACTCCCACTCCAGAGGCATCACATTCTAGCTCAAAAGTTTTAGAAAAGTTAGGAAGAGCTAGAACAGGTGCCTTAGTAAGCTTTTTTTTTAGAAAAGCAAAGGCTTGCTCTTGTTTTTCACCCCAGTTAAATGCCACATTCTTCTTCACCAGCTCATTGAGAGGTGATACAATTGTAGAGAAATTAGGACGAATCTTCTATAGAAGCTTGCTAACCCATGAAAGCTTCTAATATCTCCCACACTTTTTAGGGTGGGCCATTCTTGGATGGCCTTGATTTTCCCATGGTCCACTTGGACCCCATTTCTACCAACTACAAACCCTAAGAAAACTATATTATCTACACAAAAGGTACACTTCTCTATATTTGCATAGAGGGTGTTTTTCCTAAGGACTAAAAGAACTTGCCTGAGATGTCCTAAGTGATTATCTAGGCTCCTACTGTACACTAAAATATCATCAAAATAAACAACTACAAATCTACCTATGAAATCCCTTAAGACATGATGCATAATCCTCATAAAGGTTCTTGGTGCATTAGTGAGCCCAAAAGGCATCACTAGCCATTCATACAAACCAAACTTGGTCTTGAAAGCGGTTTTCCACTCATCACCCTTTTTCATCCTGATTTGGTGATAACCACTTTTAAGATCAATTTTTGAAAATATATTGTCACCGTGCAACTCATCAAGCAAATCATCAAGTCTAGGAATGAGGTGTCTATACTTTACAATGATGTTATTGATGGCCCTGCAATATGTACACATTCTCCACGCACCATCCTTTTTGGGCACCAACAACACTGGCATAGCACATGGGCTTAGGCTCTCTTGGACCCAACCCTTCTCTAATAATTCTTTAACCTAAGACTCTATCTCCTTAGTCTCCAGAGGGTTAGTCCTATAGGCTGGCCTATTAGGAAGGCTTGCTCCTGGGACTAAATCTATTTGGTGTTCTATTCCCCTTAAAGGAGGTAGCCCAGGGGGTATCTCTTTGGGAAATATATCAACAAATTCATGTAAGAGTTCTTGGACCTTTAGGGATAAGGTCTTAAATGTAGGAATTGTGGCAGTGCTAAGGGATGTTTCCCTTGATAGGAGAAGGTAGAAAGATTGTTTAAGATGGAGTGCTCTTTTAATATCATCTTTTGTTGCAAAATGATTTTCCTTCTTAACAATCTTCTTGGAGGAATCCTTTTCCTCTTTTTCCTTCCCCTTGGCCTTTGAAGACAAGGCCTTACCATCCTTCTTTTTCTTTTGTTTTTCTAGTTTTTCTTCCTCATCCCTCTTATCTTTCATAGTTAGTTGATCTTTGGCCACCTGTGAAGGTGTTTGAGGATGCAACACAAATTTAGTGCCAAGATGGGTGAGGGTAATCTCATTAGTTAGGCCATTGTAAATGATCTTCCTATCAAATTGTCACGACCTTCCTAAAAGAATATGTCCTGCTTCCATGGGAACTATATCACAATTAACTTCATCCTTATATGTCTTAATGGAGAAAGGTACCTTCACTTGTTGGTTAACTATCATTTCCCCTTACTCATTGAGCCATTTAAGTTTATAAGGTTTTGGGTGGCGAATGATAGTGAGGTTCAATTTGGAAACTAATCTTGTGCTACAACAATTGCAACAAGATCCACTATCCACAATGAGAGAACAAGTTTTATCTAAAATTTTGCATCTTGTATGAAAGATGTTCTCTCTTTGGGATTGAGATAGATCACAAGATTGACCTCCATGGAGCCTTCTAACCATTAAGAGGTCACCTTCTTCATGGGGTAGACTTCCTCACTTGACTCTTCACCCCCTTACTTCATCTTCACTTCCACTAGAGGAAGGGCAAGAAGTAGTCTCCTCTTGACTACTATAAATGTATTGACCCCTCATGATCATGGTTTTCTTTGTGGGGCATTGAGAGGCAATGTGACCTCTCCCAAGACATTTGAAGCATTTAATGTTGCTAGTCCTTTCTTGGGAACTAGTCTTAGGAGTGTATTTCTCTATGGTCTTACCCTTATCTTCCTTGGGTTTTGAAGGTGTAGCTCCCAAAATTCCATGGGCTTGGTCCTTCCTTGGATAAGATTGAGAGCCATAAGATTTTGAAGAAGACTTTCTTTTAATTTGTTGCTCCACTCTTATACAAAGTTGGACTAGCTCATCTAGGTCCCTATATGGAAGGAGTTCAACCTTATCCCTCACTTCCATATTAAGCCCCCTAAGGAACCTAGCTATGCTTATTCTTTCCTCCTCCCTAAGTCCAGCTCTTAAAAAGAGTAGTTCCATTTGTTGTCTATATTCTTCAACACTCATACTCCCTTGTCTAAGCCTTTGGAGCTTGTCCATAAGCTCCCTTTCATAGTAGGAGGGAATGTGCCCCTTCCTAAGGGCACTCTTAAGATCATTCCAATACTTTACTGGAGGATCCCCATGAATCCTTCGTTCCCTAACAAGGGAAGTCCACTAATAGAGGGCATACCCTTGAAAGCTAAGAGTAGCCAATGGAACTTTTCTCTCTTTGCTAATATGATGGCAACCAAAGAGTTGTTCAACCTTAATTTCCCAATCTAAGTAGGCCTCAACATTATATTTTCCATGGAAATATGGAAGGCTAATGTTAACCTCTTGAAGCCTTCTATCCTTTTCTCTTCTTTGAGAGTGATGTTTAGTATGTGAACTATGGCGCCCTCTATAATAATCGCTAAGTTCTTCACTTAAACTTTTGCAAGAGTCATGACTACTATAAGAGGCATGTTTTTCTCTTTTCATTTCTTTCATTATTTTTCTTCTTTCTTCCTCTCTTATTTTCTCTCTTTCATCTTGACTTATTTCTTCCACTCTTTTTTTACCTTTTTCTTTTCTCTTGTTTTTCACTCCACAACTTAAGGGATCTCAACTTATCTAATATCTTATACAAGGGGTCCTTAGGAGTAGAACCCTTACCATTAACACTAGATGAAGAATGAAGACTCATGTTGGTTCCTAAGTTATGATTCTTTCTTGTTGGGGGTTTGAAAACAAAAGGTAAAAGAAACTATGGTTGAAACTAGCCAAAATAAACACTAAAAAAGGTGTGAAAGATAAGGTAAAAACTAATTGATAAAAGGCAAACTATCTAGGTGGATTGACAATGGACAGTAAAAGAAATAAGCTATGAAAGTAAGCAAGAAATGTAAACTAGGCGAATCCTAAGAGTGTTTGGATGACCACATTTAAGGTTACCAACAAAACACTCATAATCCTAAGGAAAAATTGCCTAAAATTATTACACACAAATGGAAGTAGGGTGACCTATTGGAAGCTCCCAACTTACTTCCAATGAAAGGTCTTTTTGTTACAAAATTTGAAAGCAATGAAAGTAAGTAAATTGTCAATTACAAAATTACAACAAGTTTCTCAATTTTGGTGGTTGTTCTCTCTTTGGTGATTCACTCAATTTGGAGTGCTTCTTAGTCCAATAGCTCTTAAGGTGATTTTCCCCTTGCTTCTTGACTCAAATTCTTCAAGGGATGGCACCAATCCTCCTTTCTAATTCCCTATATGGCAACTCACAAACAAGGAAACAAAGAGACAAGCAATAACCAAAGCCAAAAAAAAATGAAATGAAAACTAAACCAATAGAGTTTGAATGAGACAAATTTTCAAGGATTATTCAACAATTAAAGCAATGAAAAGCACATAAAAGCAAGCTAGGACTCAAAGAGAAACTTAGAATGGCTCTAGAGTAGAGTAAAAAAACTGTAAAAAAAAGACTCAAGAAACCTCTAGTTTTGGAACTAATTTTCACAGTAATTTTCAATTGAAATTTCAGAACTAAGATTGGTATAAAATAGGCACTAATTATAGAACAAATTTCGAGCCAAAACAACAAGCACACTTCCCTTTCACTTTTTTTTCCTAAACACTGATTTTTCTGCCAACTTGTGTGATTTTTCTTATTTTTTCCTTTTATCCAAATAGCTTGGTTATTTTATTATTATTTTTTTCCAGATGTCTAGAAAATTCAATAAAACTTTCAGCTCAAAACTCGTAGTGACCAATTCCCAGAAATTTATACAAGTTCGTATGTTCAAGCTGCCAGAACCAGTAATTTAAACCTAAAAATCAAGAGTAGTGTTTATGTTGCTTAAGGCTTGGATAGTTACAATTTGTGTTTGCTTATGCTCAATTATCTTGAATAACACAATTCAAGAGAGCTTAAGACTTATTTTGATTCACAAATTCAGCCACAACTCAGCACCACAACTCAACTTCATCATAGGCATCATGTATGAAACTTAGAAAAAAAAAAAAAAGTTCAACAACAAGACTACTTCTAGGAATTGATTTAGAACATGTTATGAACTAAATAACATGCATGAATTAGACTCAAAATTCAAAAGATAGGCTAAGAATGACAAGAATACATGAACAAATGTATCTAGAATTCAATCAACAAAATAAAAATTCAACACAAACTTAGAACATAATATGGCAATTATTATGACTAAACATGACTCTAAGACAACATGGATTAAGTGATTTACACTTAGATTTTTGTTTTTTTTCTAATCAATATTTTGGAAAAAAAATTTAGATCTAAAGGTTCGGCACAAAAAGATTATGACTGAAAAATGATAGAACCTAAAATCAACACAAAAACATGATTCAAGAGTAGATCTATAGAATTTGAACCATAGAAATACAAAAACAAGTGTAGATCTAAGATTTAATCAGTTTTTTTTAATCTACTCTAAACAGCACCAAACCACAAGACAATGAAGGATATACATGGAGAATAAGATGAATAACAAGGAATTAAAGTGAATTGACCGAACAAAAAGATAGAGGAAGCAAAAGAACATCACCTAGATGAAGAGGCTCTTCATACCACATAATGTAGCTCCATGTGGAGCTTGTAGGCCTTGGATCTTCTTCATCAATGGATTCCTTTGCTTCTTGAGGTCTGATTGCAGCGGAATGGAGAAGGAGAAAGATGAATGGAGATGCCACTTCAAGTAGAAGATGAGTCTAGAAGAAGCTCACCACCATAGGAAGCCATGGATAAGAGCTTGAAGGTAGAAGAAGATGAATGAAGGGAGAGGAAGAGAAGAGCACGAAATTTAGTGCCTCTAAAGAAGTATAAACTTTGAAGTTTAATTCTCAAATGATCAAAGTTGAAAAATGCACACACGTGACCTTTATTTATAGCATAAGTGTCACACAAAATTGGAGGGAAATTTGAATTTCAATTCAAATTTCACTTGAGTTTGAAATTGAATTTGTGGAGCCAAAATTTCACTAATTATGATTAGTGAATTTCAGTTATGGTTCAGCCCACTAATCCAACATCAATTCCAAGATTCTCCACTAAGTGTGCTTAGGTGTCATGAGGCATGTAAAGCATGAAGGACATGCACAAAGTGTGACTATATGATGTGACAATGAGGTGTAGTATGCAAATGCTAACCTCCCCCACTAAAATTTAATTGAATTTGGCTTCTACCAATTCAATTAAATTTATTTCCCAACACACATCAAATATTCACTTAGTGCATGTGAAATTACAAAATTGCCCCTAATACAAAAACTAGTCTAAGTGCCCTAAAATACAAGGGCTGAAAAATCATATATTTCTAGGGTACCCTACCCACATTATGGAGCCCTAAATACAGAGACGAAAAATAATGAAATTCTAATCTAATATGTACAAAGATAAGTGGACCCAACCTTGGCCCATGGGCTCAAAAATCTACCCTGAGGTTCGTGAGAACCCTTGGGCCTTCTTCAACAACTCTAGCGCAATCCTCTTGGAGCCTCTTGCTCATGGCTCTGGTAACTGGTCCCTTCCTAGGGAGGATTGCATCACTTGTCTAATGATCTTTTTGTTGGATCGAGTGGCCTCAGAATAATTAAGAAGGGGGGGGTTGAATTAACTATTCCTAAACCTTTACTAATTAAAAAATTACTCTTTTAAGGCTTTTACTAAATTGTTAAGAGAATGAGGAGTAGAAGAGAAAACTTAACAGAAAGTAAAAGCGGAAATTAAATACACAGCGGAAAGTAAAAGAGTAGGGAAGAAGGAAACAAACACACAAGAGTTTTTATACTGGTTCAGCAACAACCCGTGCCTACATCCAGTCCCCAAGCGACCTGCGGTCCTTGAGATTTCTTTCAACCTTGTAAAAATCATTTTACAAGCAAAGATCCACAAGGGATGTACCCTCCCTTGTTCTCTTTGAACCTAGTGGATGTACCCTCCACTAGAACTGATCCACAAGAGATGTACCCTCTCTTGTTCTCAGTCAAACCCAAGTAGATGTACCCTCTACTTGTACCATAAAGGATGTACCCTCCAATGTGTTGAGACAAAGATCTCAGGCTGTTAAACCTTTGATACTTTGTGAATGGGGATACAAAACAATTCTCAAGCGGTTAGTCCTTTGAACACTTTTGTATTAGGGAAAGGGAAGAATCAAAAGAATTCTCAGACTGTGTCGTTTTGAATTCTTTGACAAGGGAGAAGGGAGACACAAAAGAATTCAGACGGTTAGTCCTTTGTTCTTTTGGAAAAGGGAGAAGAGAGACACAAAAAGAATTCAGGCGGTTAGTCCTTGGCGAATTCTTTTTGGCAAAGGGAGAAGAGAATGAAAAGATGAATAGCACAAGTTTTCAAGGTTTGGAAAACTAGAAAACTTCATAAAGATTTTGGTACAAAGAAGAAGAAGAAATTCAAAGAGAGTCAAGGCTTGTAAAGGATTGTTGAATAAGTGTAAAAGTATGAAAGAATGAATTCATTGAATTAAAAATGCAAAACAAAACCTTGCTTTTATAGACTCTTCATGTCTGGTCAAGAAAACCATTTAGAAGAGTTATAACTTTTTAGAAAAACTTAAAACCAATTTGAAAAAGTCAAAAACCTTTTGAAGAGTTACATCTTTTGATTTATCAGAAACAGTCACTGGTAATCGATTACCAAATTAGTGTAATCGATTACACAAAGCTTTTGTGTGAAAGGATGTGACTCTTCACATTTGAATTTTAATTTCAACGTTCAAAGGCACTGGTAATCGATTACAGCTTTTTGAAAATAATTGGAACGTTGTAAATTCAATTTGAAAACTTTTTCAAAACAATTTTGCTACTGATAATCGATTACAACAATCTAGTAATCGATTACCAGAGAGTAAAAACTCTTTGGTAAAAGGTTTTTTCAAAAACTTATGTGTTATTCAAAGTTTTGAAAAACTTTTTAATACTTATCTTGATTGAGTCTTTTCTTCATTCTTGAATCTTGAGTCTTGAATCTTGATCTTGATTCTTGAGATCTTGAACCTTGAATCTTGATTCTTGATTCTAGGCTTTCTTCTTGAGTCTTGAATTCTTCTTGATTCTTTTCTTGAACTCTTGAATTGTTCTTGATTCACTTGAGTTGTTCTTTGATTGATCTTTGAGCTTTTTGTCATCACCTTTGTCATCATTTTTTGTTATCATCAAAACACCTTTGAATCACCTTTGATTCACCATGAAGCTTTGCTTCTACACTTTTCAATGTCTACTGCTCCTATCAGGAATCCAAAGAGATATGGGATACTCAAATACACTGTCGAGGACGTGGTCAAAAAAAGATTCTTGTCGCACCGTTGGACCATGAACAAAGAAAAAGACATCAAGGTATAAATCAACGAATACTATAAGCTGTTGAAAGACCTGAGGACTGAAAACTTCTCTCTGCTTGACGAGTTCATTTTTGAACTCTTGATTGATAAGTTGTTGGAGTCCTGGACAGACTATAAACAACAGTTAAAGCACAGACATAAACAAATGTCAATGTCAAACCTTATCACCCACATTATCATTGAAGATACAAATAAGAAGGAAAGTGTTGCGGCAAGGACCAAAGCAACGCCTGCCAAGGAAAACACGGTACAAGAAAAACTATTTCATAGGAGGTATGTCAACAAAAATGCTCATAATAACAAGAATAAGTACAAATATAATAACCCACATGTTGCTCCTTCTAATGCCATCCCACGTGCTCCTGCTTCTAATCCTTCTTTCAAGAAAAAAAGGAGTATGTTTTGTTTGTGGGAAACCAGGACATTTTGCTCCTCAATGCAGGTATAGAGTTTTGAGAAATGACAATCCTCCTAAGCTTATGGCTAACCTGGTTAAAGGAGATGACATTATTGCTATGGTCATTTCTTAAGTGAATGTTGTCACTAATGTGAACAAATGGGCGGTAAACTTTGGGTTACCAGACACATCTGTGCTAATAAGAGTATGTTTACCTCCCACACTACTGTGAGGGATGGAGAAGAACAAGTTTATCTTAGTGATTCAAGAACTACTCTGGTTCAAGGAAAGGGAAAAGTTCTTCTCAAGCTCATATATGGGAAACCACTAGCTTTGAATGATATGCCACATGTTTCCTCTATCAGAGTTAACCTTGTTTCTATAGCATTGTTGGAAAAGGTTAGGGTAAAGATATCCTTTGAGTCTGATAAGATAGTTATGACTAAGAATAATGTATTTGTGGGGAAGGGTTATTGTGATCAGGGTCTCTTTGTACTCAATGTTTCTGAAGTGATTAATAAGAATGCATATTCTTATGATGTATGGCATTCTAGATTAGGACATGTTAATCCAACGTATGTTATGAAATTGCAACGACTAAGTTTAATTAATATGCATGATAAACAAATTAAGAAATGCGAAATATGTGTTGAATCAAAATTAACTAAGAAATCATGTTCTTCTGTACAATGTGAAACTAAACTACTAGGCTTAATTCATTTTGATCTTGCTAATTTATAACAAACTATGATAAGAGGGGGTAAGAGTTATTTTGTAACCTTTATAGATGATTACTATAGATATACTAAAGTTTATATAATTAGACACAAATATGAAGCGTTTGATATGTTCTTATCTTATAAAGCTGAAGTTGAGAATCAATTGAATAGAAAAATCAAGAGGCTAAGATCCGATAAGGGTGGTGAGTACACTTTGTTTAATGACTTTTGTGAAAAGGAAGATATAATTCATGAAGTAACCCCACCATATTCACCCGAGTCAAATGGAGTAGTTGAAAGGAAAAATAGAACCCTTAAGGAAATGATAAATGTTTCACTTGTTAGTTCCTTTGCTCCTAACAACCTTTAGGGGGAAGCCCTTTTGACTGCTTGTTTTTTACAAAATAGAATTCCTCATAAGAAAACAGGTTTAAGCCCTTATGAGTTATGGAAAAGATATAAACCAAACCTGAAATATCTGAGAGTGTGGGGGTGCCTAGCCAAAGTGATGTTACCCGATCCAAAGAAAAGGAAAATAGGATCTAAGACTTCTGATTGCTTGTTTATTGGTTATGTTGAACATAATGGTGCCTATAGATTTCTAGTTCTTAAGAGCGATATGATTGAGTGTGATACCACCATGGAGACTAAGAATACTGAAATCTTTGAGGACATTTTCCCTTTGAAGTCTAGTGTCAGTTCTAGTACCGTTTCTAGACTTGAAAAACTAGTTGAAACCTATAGTGAACCTATAAGCGAGGATTTGAGGATAAGTAGAAGACATAGGATGGAGAAATCTTTTGGAGATGACTTTTATACATATCTTATTGATGATGATCCCTTAAGTTTTTCAAAAGCTATTAGTTCTTCAGATGCAAACCTTTGGGAGCAAGCCATTAGGATTGAAATTGATTCTATTAAAAAGAATAATACATGGACTTTTGTAGATCTACCTGAGGGTGCAAATCCTATTGGATGTAAATGGATCTTTAAGAGGAAGTATAACCCTAATAGATCTATAGATAAGTGCAAGGAAATGTTGGTTGCTAAAGGATTTACTCAGAAACCTAACATAGATTTTTTTATACCTTTGCACTTGTTACAAGGATTTCCTCCATTAGGATTTTGATAGTCTTAACTGCAATCCATAAGTTAGTGATTCATCAGATGGATGTTAAGACAACTTTCTTGAATAATGATTTAGAGGAAAAGATAAATATGAATCAACCTGAGGGGTGTGTGGTGGATGGTCAAGAGAACAAAGTGTGCAAAATTTTGAAATCCCTATATGGTTTAAAACAAGCGCCTAAACAATGGCATGAAAAGTTTAATGAGACTTTACTTGTTGATGGTTTTTCTAGTAGTGATGCCGATAGATGCATGTATAAAAAGTCTGTGAATGATGATCATGTTATTATATGCTTGTATGTGGATGACATACTTATTTTTGGTACATGCAATGATATAGTTTTAAAAACTAAATCTTTCTTAGCATCTAAATTTGATATGAAAGACATGGGTGAAGCAAGGGTTATTTTGGGAGTTAAAATTATAAGGAAAGGATATAGTATATTACTATCCCAAGAGCATTATGTTGAAAAACTTCTTAGGAAGTATAAATATTATGACTTTAAGTTAGTGAGTACCCCTTATGATGCTAACTCTCAATTAAATAAAAATATAGCAGAACCAATTGCTCAAACTCAATATGCCCAAATCATTGGGAGTTTACTGCATTTGATGAAAATTTCTAGACCTGATATTGCATATGCAGTAGGCAGATTGAGTAGGTATACCCATGGTTAATCAAGACCATTGAGATGCACTTGTTAGACTCATGAGATATTTGAGAGGTGCCATGGATTATGGTATTGAATACAATGGATTTCCCATAGTACTTGAAGGGTATAGCGATGCTAATTGGATCTCTAATTCATATGAGACAAAACCTACTAGTGGTTATGTGTTTACTCTTGGTGGTGGTGCGGTAGCTTGGAGATCAGCCAAACAAACTATTATTACTAGATCAACAATGGAGTCAGAGTTTGTTGCTCTAGGAATAGCTAGTAGTGAGGTTGAGTGGTTGAAAAACTTCTTAGCTAACATTCCTTTGGGAATGAAACCGACCCCAACAATATCTATACATTGTGATTCCCAGTCAACGATAGTTGTGGCTAAGAATAAAACATTCAATTAGAAAATTAAACATATACAATTGAGACATAATGTGGTTAAGCAGCTGCTAAAAGATGGAACAATTTCCATAGATTATGTGAAGTCGAAAGGAAACTTAGCATATCCTTTGACAAAATCCCAAGGAAGGAATATGATATTAGAGATATCAACGGGAATGAGACTTAAGCCACTTGAAAACAAACAAGTGATGGCAACCTAACCTTTGTGATTGGAGATCCCATGAAGAAGGTTCATATGGGTAAAAACAAGTCGCTTGTCAGTTTTGCTAGCACTCAAATTGATTTCTATCAATTTGCTTTTAGTCTCTTCCTATGGTGTAAGAATGTGTTA
Organism: Glycine max; assembly: GCF_000004515.6. NCBI lineage: Eukaryota > Viridiplantae > Streptophyta > Magnoliopsida > Fabales > Fabaceae > Glycine > Glycine max. Next base: position 20,177,612 of record NC_038254.2, read on the forward strand.
GAGCTGCATTAATGAGAGAAAAAAATTTATAGTAAACTTTACTTGTTTGAGAAAACTTTACATCTTATAAAGTTTCTAATGATTTTCATATCCCTTATGGGTGGTGTATGATTTATAGCATGGACTTGATGAAATCACCTATATGAGTGTCAAGTGGGGCCGCTTGCATGAGATCTTGGTGAAATCTCTAGAGCACTCATGAATACCGGCACACGCATGGCCTAGTAGCACAAAACTGCGATAACAACGAAGACTGTGGAGGTGTCTTGTGATTGGTTGACCACTATCACAGGCCAAGTGTTTTTGGTTCATATAGCTTGCTACACCAACTACACTGTGTGTTAAGTCCTATCAATCTAGGTCTGGTTAATATAGCTTGTTATACCAAGTCCGATGCATTACATCTCATGTTGACCCAAGAATTTTCTTTTATTTACTAAATGTAATTTATTCTTTTGACATATGTGGGGGATTGCTGTAATTTTAATGTTTATTTCAAAATATTTTTTAAAAGATTTAATTAAATGGAAATCATAAGGCAAGGGAAGTTATGACATTTATTTTCAATAATTTGAAATTCAAATCTCCTACAATTAAGCAATCAGTTACATCTCCTATTAATGGCAATAAAAGTGAGAATCAAGAGGGAGACAATGACAAAGGATCATAATTGGTGATAAAAAAGGTTGTCTGATGGTATTTAAGCATGATTTCAAAGGTGTTTGGGTGCCAATTTTTTTTGTGTTGCTTCTCTTTGCTTCTATTAATCTTTCTCACTCTTTATTACTGGGTTGGTTTTACCTTTGCAAGTTTTGTAACCTTAGCTCTATTAAGACGTTCCTGCCACACCTTAGCTCCTATGTATGTATGTATGTATAAGAAAAGTGGGTTGTCCACTTAAGCAAGAAACAGATTTTAATAAAGACAAGTTTGATTGTCTAGAGACTTATAAGAGATAGTCTTTTTAAAATAATTTTTTAAATAAACACTTGGTTTATATTGATTCACATAGCCTAAGCTACATCTAGTTCTCCTTTACTCAACACTAAAGGGTTTCACTTATCAAAACTTGATTACAAAACAAGTATTTTGACCTATCACTTCTGACTTTACAAGTATTCTTAATACTAGTTTTGACACTTTCTTAGACTCCCCCTAAATCTAAGACACCCAAGTATTGTTTAATACTAAGTCATTCTTGGCTTTCACAAATAGTAGTTTGAACGAATACAAGTATTCAATAACACTCAAAGAGTGGATTAACAACAAAGCTCAAATACAAAATGACTTTGCTTAGCAAAGAATAAACAAATGAAAACTTAGTATTAGTTGTACAAAAATTTTAGCTGAGTTTCACTTAAGATAAGTTCTTGCTTTTTTGTCAATTTTTCTCACTCTTCTTTTTGGATAGAGACTGTCTTTTATAGACTTCAGTGAAGGATCTGTTACAGGTCAGCATCGATTCCTTAAAAATACCATTCTCTCACATTGAAAGATAAGGCTAAATGGTGTGCTTTGATTTGTGAGGATTTGCACAATAGTGCAGACAACATTGTGACATCCTAGAATTTCAACCCAGAATTTTGTAAGTGTTACATTTAAATATATATATATATATATATATATATATATATATATATATATATATATATATATATATATATATATATTCTTGGTAGAAGTATGCACATTGGGGGGGGGGGAGGGGGGGGAGATACGCGAGATTAGACTAATTAACGAAGAGTAACCCATAACTGGACGGTTATAGATTAATTCGCAATTAATTAGTCTAAAAATTATTGTTTTGTGTGCAACTTAAAATTTAACAAAACCAACCTCTGAACCACGCTCAGGGTCTCATTCTGAGCGTTTTGATATATATATTGCCTACTTTCGAAAACGGGCCCCGACAGATGCAGAGAAACGCGAGGAACTGGAACCAGAGAGGTGGCACGCAAACCCAGGCAAGATTTCAGCATCCAAAAAGGTCCAATTTTTTTTCTCCTTTGTGGCTAAGTATAAGGTCAAATCAAAGGAAAAAGGTGGGCCCTTTTGCTCCAATTAAAATAGGACATGTGGCATTTGCTTTTGAAGAGAAAATGAAAAAGAAAAGAAAAATCATTTTTTATAAAAAGCCCAAATCTTCTCTCTCTTTCTTCAGAAAATTTCAACAACTCACTTTCCTCCCTCCACGTTGCTTTTCTTCCCTCTTCTTCTCCACCATTGTTGCCTCCCTTGAAGCTCCAAATTCCTCTTCACTCCTACCCCAAATTGCAAGGAAAAACTATTTTCGGAGTCTTGGAGCCTACCTCTACTTCGTGGGGCTTTAAATTTCAGGTAAAGGTGGACTTCTTCTCACTTCAAATCTGTGGGTGTTGGGTTTTGGGGAGCTATAATGGGTAGTTCTACTAGGTTATTGCCTTAGGGTAGTTGTTTGTGAAGGAATTTGTTGAAATTATGCTAAACTTGACATGTTTGATGTAAGCAAAACTACCCATGTTGATTTAGGGTTTAATAATGATGCTTTGTGATATATGTATGCTTAAAATGTTGATAGAAAACTGGTAGAGAGGATGGGGAGAGTTAACTTAGAGTTAAAAGTGAGAATGGTAGTGTTGTAGGTGGAAAAGTGTGAGATTTTGAGGGTTAGAAAAGCCAAATTTGGGGTTAGTGGAAATTGAAGTCTAAAGTGAGTTGATTCTAGTTTAGAATGTCAATTAGGACTTGTAGGAAAGCTTGGGCAGAGCAAATGAGAAAAATGAGTGACAAATGTGAAAGAAAAGAGCCATTTCTAGGGTAAATTGGGTGTTGAGAGGTCAAATTTTGAATAGGTAGAGATTTCACCTTAAAACCAGTTTGAGCAAGTCTAAATCAATGTTATAGACTTGATGAAGATGACAGTTTACCCCAAAATCACCCAATTTTCATTTTCACCTTTCAAACCTTGAGAATTCACTAAATTGGTGGGTTTTGGATACCTATATTTAGCTTTACCTTGGTTTGAAGTTTGTTTTTGATTTGAACATGATTTAGACATGGTTTAGGACTTGTAGGATCCAATTTGAGTGAAATTGGATACAAGCAAGCTAGAATTCGAAATCTACCAAATTATGCAGAAAAAGCTGTCAAATTGTGCAGCAAATTTTGCCAATTATGCAGAAAAATGGTTGTGCAGTGCTAGTCACGCGAAAGGTAGTACATCTCATGTTCTAGGCATTTTCTAGCAGATCCCAACGGTCAAAATTTAGATTTTTGTATTAGGAACATCCAGTAAAAGTTTCAAGGTGATCCAATGGTTAACGAATTGGAACGAAGAGGATTTTGCTGAGGTATGAGGGTAGGAAAAACTCTGTGGAATTTGAATGAATCTTGTGCAAAGATTCTACCTCCACTCTGTTTTTCATTGTGTAAGGTAGTTTCATGAAAAATAGAATTGAATTTTTTGGATTTTGTGAAAGCTTGGAGGGTTGATGGGGACCCGGTGCTGAGAGGAACGAGGAGAAGGCTATGTATGTGCACGTGAGCTAAAATTTAAAGGTGGGCAACTGGGGATGGTGTGCTTATGCTTGGCTTGTGGAAATGGGAAAGTTGATTTGTGCCATCGCCCGATCGCCACCTAGTACCATATATGACGGGTGCCCCATAATCCAATAAGCTTGATGTGAGAAAGCGTGGAAGAGTCAGTCTTCCTACTTTTATTTGTTGACCACAGAGTGGTACCTGGAGATATGTCGCGGGAGTCAGGAGACCTTGGGGACGTCAGGTGGGGTGCTATTGCCCAAAACCAAGCTTGGCCAATCCCAACCCAACCCGGGCATAGTCAGTCAGTGAGAACCTGTGACGTACCTATGCAGGCGAGCTCCTAGCAGTCAACCAATAAAAGAACAAAGTATACGAAGCAAGGAGGCTTGTGTGGCGGCTGGCCAGCTATTTATCTTGGATGTTATCTGAAAAATACCCTCTGGTAATCGATTACCATTCGTGGGTAATCGATTACAGGGTTTAAAAATGGAGACACGATGTTGAGTAGCTTCTGGTAAACAATTACCAATTGTGTGTAATCGATTACATAGTGTTACCTGCTACTGGTAATCGATTACCATTTATGTGTAATCGATTACACAGTGTAACTTTTAGATTCCAATGTGCAAAGGCTGTGTAATTCGTTTTTGGGCACTGGTAATCGATTACATACTTTGGTAATCGATTACCAGAGAGGAAATCCCTTGAAAAAGACATTTTGACTATGCGTAGCCGTTATGGGCCGCATTGTATGGTTACCTGTGTAGTTAGATTTCTGGTGAAAGAGTCTACCCTCCTTCTTTTATCTCTTGTAGATCGCGATGGCAGCGCAGTCGATCCATGATCGCGTTGTGATGAAGTGCCTAGAGGGTGTTTGGGAGACCCTCGAAGGCAATGAGAGGTGCCGATTTCGTGGCACAATTCAACTCACTGCTACTTCGCTAGTACATCCGGAGCAACCTGCACGCACACTTCAACAGCCTGTGGAGTGGATACTACCTACACCTACTCCATATCGACTAGTTGAGCCGGTTCAAGTGATAGAGGTGTCATCCTCTGAAGAGCATCTTGAAGAGGACCCAGAGGAGTTACCTCCTGAACCTGCTATAGACGCCCCTGACTTACCAGAGGATGATGAGGACCTACTCCCTGATGTTGATTCTCCAGAGGATGTTATGTCAACATCTGAGGTAGACTCTACAGAGGAGAGTGGCCTTGGAGGGACAACGAATAGTGACGACTCTTCATCATAGCAGACGACTCCTTAGATTAGGCATACATACTTTTTGTGGGTGGGTGTATCTAGTTCAGACTGCTAGGTTTACTCTTTTGATTTTTGGGTGGGTAGACCTCTTGTATAGAAATGTTGATGATTGCATATATTATGGTTGAAGCCACCACAGTTGTTACCTTTGCTCTGGATGTCACTGAGCTATTTTGCAAACTCCCATATTTTGGACAGTTGTTGATGATGGAAACAATTATGTTTTATCTTGTTATTTGAAAAGGAAATGTTAACGAACTTTATTTGAAAAGAGTTTACCGACAGCATCTTATTATCTTTCACGTGACGACCTAAAATGATGGCTGGTATATTTTTAAAAGACAAAAATAGTTTGGAGGTTATGAATGATCAGAAAGAAATGAATCCGAATAGAGTTGTGAACTGGCCATTCAGGACTCTATAGTGACAATTTTTCTTCTGAAATTAATTACCGTGAAATGAATAATAGTGCGAAAAAAAAAATTTCCATGGTTTCTGCTATTTAATTTATTACTATTAAACCAGTCATTATTTAGGGACGCAACAAACATCATGTGCTCTTTGTCCTTTCTAGGCATTTGATTGTTTTTCTTTTATGCTAGTGAGAAAAGGTCGTGCAATCGTAAAGGACTAGTTCCTTATCCCGCTGATAAGAATAAGAAAGGAATCGGCGCAGTGCATAGGCCACTCTCATTGGAAGAGCTTAGCTTATTCCAAAGCATTCAATAAAAAAAATGACGATTGTTTGTGAAGGTTTCCACAAAAAAAACCCCTTGCGAAAGCGACCTTTAGAGAATATTATGTAAGTACCTTCTATTTTCTTCTATTATGTCCTTTCCTTAAATTCAAATGTTAGTAATTCAAAATAAAGAAAGGCAAAATGAATTTATATAAGAGATAACACATGTACTTCCCTTTTTTCTGTTAACACATACTCTTTGCTCAATGTTGATCATTTCAAAGGTGTGTGAGTTACTTACTAGTTGAACGCATGGAATAACCAAAAATGCAATGTATAACACTGATTATCATAAGGAGTGGACGTTGGATAGATAGTAAAAAGGACAATTCCTCTTGGACGATACAAAATATTGTTAAGTCCTTTAACATATGATCTTGTCCACTTGTCAAAAACTCATTAGAACATCGATAATTTATACTTATTGTTATTTATTAAAACCCAAGATAGATGAGAAGAGTAGTTGTCCAGACCTAACGAATGATACTTAGGATTGTCGCTCATGAATGATTATGGTCTCTATCATTAAAAAATTAAAACTAATTTAAAACTATTTTTGTAATAAAAATTTATAACAATATATTAATATGTATTTATGTAAAAAATTAACATTATTATAAAATATTAATCAATAAAATTTTCATATCTTAAGTTATTAAACATAGAGTCAAAATATCATTTTACATTAATTTTAGTATAAACAAGCTTACCCTTAAAATAAATATTATTCAAGAAAATATTTATTTATGAAATTATTTAGAACTATTTTATATGATTTCTAATAATTTTTTTAAAAATTGTTGAGTCTTAAGTATGCAATTATATTAACACCTTGAGAAACAAATTTGTCGTTCATAATGATCCTATCTAACTCGAGCAAGATTGTCTTTCACAAATGATACATGTGAACTCTATCGTAAAAAATAAAAATATTTAATTTATGATATTATTAATGAAGTAATTTAAAATAATTTTATGTGATAAAAATACATTTAATAAATATATATATATATATATATATATATATATATATAATTTAACATTATTATTTAGATGATTGCATCTAACATGGACCAGTTTTGGAAATGGTTTAGTGTGGACAAGTTTTTATAAGTTGTTGGATATAACCTTAAAATATTGGAAGGTTAAGATTATTTCATTAATATATTGTGGATTGATTTTAATAGGGTAAATACTCATTTCAATTCTTGAAAGTATCAAATGTTGACACTTTAGTCTCTCAAAGATGGAAAATTAATTTTTAGTCCCCCAATGTTGAAAAAGTGCAACAAGATAGTCTTACCATTAACTCTCACGGTTTGGTATGTGTTGCGCTTTTGAACCAAATTATCATGATGAATGTACATATGTGTTGCTTAGCTAGCAAAATGACTAAGATGGACTTATTTGTTAGCCAAAGGTTGATGGACTATTTTTTTCATCCTTGAAGGTTTCTTCTATTTTTTCCTTCTCCCATTTTTTTTAATGTTGCAATCATAGCTTCCCTCCCACCATCTTTTTTCTCTTCTTCCATATATCTTTTTCTCCCTCCCACAGGCTTATTGCAATTAAGTTTGTAACAGGTTAAAAATTGGATCCCAACAGCTTACTCCTAACATATAAGGTTAACAAAGATTTTTTTTTCCCCTTTTGCGTTTGATTTTCCTCCATTGAATTCTTTTTTGTGAAAATGATTGAGTCCTCTTGTAGATCAATCAATTTTGAGCAAAACTCATGCTTAAACTTGAGTAATTGCAGGAAAAAAAATCATTCGTGAAATTGTTACGCAAATCAAGCGTGTTCCTCTTTCGTTTTCTCCGGATTTCTTGCTCATTGCTCAACGATTTTTTAAATCAATTGAGGCATTTTGTAGATAAACCAATTTCAAGCAAGTCCTATGCTAGAACTTGATTTTTCGTTCAAAAATGAAAGAGAATTTGCCAAAAAAAAAAAGTGATCCAATGTACTATCATGCAAACATAGTTTGTTCTTTGTGTGTGTTTTTTTCTTTTTTTTATCAAACCTTTCACGAAATTGGTTAAGGGTTTTTCCCCCTTCATAGGATGATTAAACTGCATCCCTTCACACTCCATTTGGTCACCAAAAATGGTTGTAGGGTGCGGGTCAATTCATAGGTCAACTAGACCTATTTTCTAGCATCTGGGCAAAGAAGAACTATGTGGGAAGACAAATTGGGAGGGAAGCTGGGATTGTAACAGTAAAACAATCGGGGAAAGGAAAAAATAGAAATCTCCCAGGGAAACAAAATAGTTCATTGACTTTTGGCTGACAAATATGTCAATCTTACACATTTCATTGACTATGCAATGTACATTTCTTTATGACAATTTAGTCCAAAAGTGTCACGTAGGCAAAATCATGAGAGTTAACAGTGAGACCATTTTGTTGCATTTTTTAAACATTCAGGAATTAAAAATTAGGCTTAAATGTAATTATGGTTAAAAAAATTCATAATTTTTGGTCCTCCTATTTTAAAAAAGAGACATCTAATCCTCTTATTTTTAAAAAAAATATAATGTGGGTTAAATTATCTATTTTGCCAATTTTTTTTTATTTTGATCCAATTGATCCTAAACCAAACATATTCATTTAAGATATCATCAAGAAATGATTTGATTAATTAAAAATTAAGAAATAAAAAAATAAAACATAGGAAAAATTAAATATTAAACCAAAATTCTTGATTATTTAAAATATATGGACCAAAATTATGGATTTTTCAAAATATGGAACCAAATGTTTGTATTTTGAAATAAAAGATTAAAATTATAGATTTTTTTAAAATAAAAGGACCAATGTTTCAATTTTAAAATAAAATGATTAAAATTATAAATTGAGTAAAAATAAAAAGACAAAAATTACATGCAAGTCTAAAAATTAATGTTTCATTTTTAGGGATTGTTTACGTTATTCGAGGACTATTCAAGGACTGTAATGGTTGGGTTATTTACAATTCAGAGATGTTTACGTTATTGCCCCTTTTGTAAAACATTTAAATTTTTATTATCACGACATTTTGGCACTGACGTGAACCTCGACTCCTTGGACAACGACTCTTTCAACCAGAAGCTCATTGAAGAGACCAACTAAATCCACGCCAAAATCCGATCCGACCCCGACGAAATTTGGCTTCACCAAAATCCCCGAATACCCTAATTTCATCAGAGGCAAACCTCGCATCTTGCTCCTTGCCGGTTCCCCTCCCAAGTCATGTGATAACTGCATTTAGAAGTCAATGTGATGTGGAACTTGCTGGGTATTGGAGATCATTACCAAAATTGATTACTGCAGATTACACGGGATTGAAATTGAGTATAATTTGGCTATTTTGGATGTGATGTGGAACTTGCTAGGTATTGTGCAAGATTGCAATGATGAACAATGGTTGCTCTGAATGTTTTGTGCAAGATTTCAGTGATGAACAATGGCTGCTGTAAATGTGTATGGGTTTGTGCTATTTACACTTCCCCAATTTTTTAAATACATCCCCTTTACACACCACCTAATCCTCTGTTCTTACCCAAAGCATGAACTTCAAAATGCATAAAGTCGATAACCATACTACTATTGGGACATTCTTCATTGAACTGAAGTGGAGTGCGATAATAACAAGAATGAACATATTGAAAAGGTTTTGCCGTATGTTCCTCTCCGCACATGAACAAACAATGCAGGCTTTGGGTGTGGTAACGACGCGTAATCCGTATGAGTCATACAAATTAATTTATACTGATTACATATTATGTATGAGTCATACGGATTACATGATCTATAACTATTTTTTTTTAAATTTTTTTCAAAAATATATTTTTTTTAGTGTTATGTATTTTTTTAATTTATTAAAAAATATACGGATTAAATAACTTATATGAGTTATATCAAAATTAATTGTCACAAAATTTATTATTTAAATTTACATGCACATTACATATACATCATAAATTTTTGATGTTATGTATAATAACATTATTTATTTTAAAATATAATTGGCCTATTAGCTTAGTAGGTTAAAGTGTTGTGCTAATAGCCTAAAAGTTACAGGTTTGATCTTTGATTGAAGCATTCATAACACATATTTTTGAAAAAAATTAAAAAAAAATAATTTCGGATTGGGCCTCATACAGATAAGCTAATCCGTATGAGGCTTACGGATTAGTTTATCCATATCCTTTCATGGAAAGGCAAAATGGGAAAATTGTTGGGTGTACCAGCAATCGTTGGTGCACATGGCCCACTTGTGAAATGTTATTCGCAAATGGTATTACTATTTACATCCCCTTTTTCTAAGTACACTTTTGCTTTCTAAAAATGTATTTCCAGAATTACATACACGTATTCTGGAAATGTATCTCTAGAACTACGATTCATAGTTCCAGATATATACTTTCAAAATAGGTATATATTTTTCAATAAAATATTGCTTAAGAATTGAAATGGTTGATGAGAAATAAAAAAAGATGATAAACATTTATCTTATCTCATGTTTATTAGTCTTATTTTCATTTTATCATTAGTGTTCTTTAAATCTTATCTAGAATTTTATTTTCATCTTATCTTTATTATCCTTTAAACCCTAATTTTAAACTATTTTCATCATATATTCATAATATAATACTCCATTTTCATCATTATTATATAATATTTTGTTTTCCTTCATGTGACACTGCGTTTCAAGGAACGTTCATCAACAAGTTCATACATTATACACCTTAATTACAAAATAAAGTTTTTGACAATAATTTCTTTCTTTTAAGTCCATTCATTCATCTTCTAATCCAAGTCTACGCCAACAATTCAATGCCACCTGAAGTTAGTGATGAATATACCTTGAAACACATTGTCACATGAAGAAAAACGAAGTATTATATAATAAATATATGGTGAAGATAATTCAAAATTAGTGTTTAAAGAATAATAAAGATAAGATAAAAATAAAATTTTAGATAGGATTTAAATAACACTAATGATAGAATGAAAATAAGATTAACAACATGAGTATTAGATAAACATTTATCATTTTTTTTATTTCTCATCAACCATCTTAGTTTTTAAGTAATATTTTATTGAAAAATATATATTGATTCCATAAATATACCTCCAAAACTATGAATCATAGTTTTGGAGATACATTTCCACCAGAATATGTATATGTCATTCCAAAAATACATTTTTGGAAAGCAAAAGGGTATACTTCTTTAAGAAAAAAGGATACAATGGATAATTGAGAGGTAGAAAGGGGAATATGAGAGTGTGCTTAGAAAATAGGGTGTAAATAGCAAGAGCCATGGCCTATGTGCTGAGCTTTAAAGATGCCGTAAGTGTTAGTTGGTTAAATGGCCCAAAGACAGACCAATCAGTATTATTTAAAATTTTAAAATTAATAATACGATTTAAGAAAAGAAAACTATAATTTATAATGAATAAAAAGTTGTAATAGTAATGATATTATTATTAACTTTATTTTATTAAGTAATATACTATTATTTTGTAATAAGATATTTTTTTATTGTACATTTTTCATAAATAATTTTAGTTGTCATATTTTTCTAAATATAAGTATTTAAATTTATTTAAAACATAAATCATAAATATAACAACTACATTGTATGAAAGTGAACATAAATGATATTGACAATTTTTTTATCGGAAATGTTACTTATTAGTTTGTTATTTTTTTATTAGCGAGAGGAATTAGAACTCACGATATCTACTTCTCCGTTCTTCCTTTAACCATGAAAAGTTGATAGTCAATTAAGTGAAAAATGAATAAACATGTGTAGTTAGGGTTGAGAGCTACGGTAAAGAACATTTAGTCATTTAAAATTTTTAAATAGTAATAAATAGTTAAGCAATAACAATAATAATAATCATTGTATGTTGTTAACAGTAAACATGAGTTTAGGTTCATAATGATCAATATATAAGATTTAATAAGGTTGACTAATAAGGTCAGACAATTACCAGTGTCATGGGATAATTACCAATGTCATGATTAACAATAGAAGCTTTAAAGTTACCCAAAACAAACATCCTAACTCTTAAGGTCATTAGTATGAAGTGTGTCAGGGTTAGATAGGGTAGGGTTATGACACGAATGAGCTAAGGTTATGGCTACTATAAGCTATAAGATAGGTCAAGGTTCTTGTCTATGACTAGGGTTAGGGTTAGCATCAGGGTAAAGAACGTGTAGTGATTTCAAAATTTAAAATAAAAACAAATACTTAGCATAAATAATAATAGTAATAATAATAAACATCATTATATGTTCTTAACCGTATACATGAGTTTAATTATGATTTGAGGTTTGAGCAACATATAAGGTTTAACTAGGTTGAGTGATAAGGTCAGACAAGTACCGATGTCATGGTCGAACGCCAAAGTTTTGAAGCTACCTAAAACAAACATCCATTGATGGATTAGATCGATTTTTTTTATTAAATGGATCATATCCATTAAATATTTTTTAATGGATCAAAATGGATTAATGAATTATTTTGATCTGATTTATTATGATATGGATTAAAATTTATTTGATCCATCCATTTGCCACCCTTACTCTCAAGTATATCATTTTTTTTTCAACAAGTCCTTCCCAAAGGTCATAGCTAACCCTTCTAACACATATGAATAGTTACGAGGCAAGATTATCATCAACTTATCAATATCAACCCATTCACCATACTGAACAATATTCATATCATAGTCAAGAACTCAACCAAGATAACTTAAGACATTCATCAATTAACATAATTATCTCATCATCAATATAATAATAACACATCAACAATAATCATAGACCAATCAGCTACATTATAATTATGCATCACTCTATCATTATAACAACTTTCCAATCAACTCATTTCATTACTAATACATTCATCTCATCAAAACATAATTATTGTAACAACAATGTAACCACCTCAACATAATAAAAACACCTCAAGAATTACATAATCGCATAAATAAGAATACTACATTTGCATAAACATTTATAAGATGGTCATATCTTAAACAATCACATAACATCCATCACATCATTAATTCACTTACTCTTGCTCCTCAAATTCATGGACCTATCCTAGTCTCCTAAGCAAAATAAAGCCTTCCACACCTTGAACTCTTATAACCACCTCATCAAAACTGCATATTAATATGAGTTCCATGATCTCAACTTATAATCAACTTTAACATAACAAGAAAACTCATAAAATCATTTTATATGCACTTGGAATTGGTTTAGGAACACTCAAGAAAGTTTTAAGGATAAATGTGTAAATTTACCTTAAGCCTCAAAATTTAGCTCAACAACAAATTTAGCTTAGCCAAAAATTTCAACTTGAACTAAATTCGTGCAGATCCAATTCCATTGAGTTTTAGCTTCAACTAAAAGTCATAACTTCAGCTAAATTTGCGTAAACCTCATTCTATCGAATTTTAACTTAGCTAAAAGTCGTAGCTATGCTAAATTCTCGCATACCCAATTCTATCAAAATTTAGTTTCGACTACAAATTTTAGCTTGGCTGAATATGAAAATTTTGCAATGAAAGTTCTTCAAAATCCGAGCTTTTAACCCCATTAATGGCTACTCAAGCATCCAAACTCAAATAAACATATCAATAATTAACCCTTGAGCATCTATAAAAAAAGAACACAAGATTCAAACCAAACAACCCAAAACCGTCATAAACACAAGGAAAAAGGGCGAGCTTCCCTTGCCTGTGGGTCTTTAAGCTTAGGTTCTTAAGAAGGAAAGAAAGGGGAAAACCTCAAATTCAGCAATACTGCCTCACCATACCCATGAAAACATAGTCAAAACCAACACAAATGAGGATTTGCACATATATCCATTATGGGTCAACACAAGGAAAAGAAAAAAAGGAGAGATAGAGAGCTCACCATCTAACAATGGAGTCAAAAGCTCAAGGAAGAGGGAATAACACTTGTCTTGAAGGAAGGCTGTGACACCCTCTACCCCTCACATATATACTAACAAAGGAATAAAAATTCAAATATAAATTAAAAGTATATTTTAAAACATTTTTTTTCGAAACAAGTCTTCCAAAGGGGAAAAGGCTCACATTCACTTTCTTCTACATCATATTCAAACTTGTCCAAATAAATAATAAAGTCATCTGAACTCAAATAAGGTCGTCTAAGACTTCATACAATTAATATAAAACCCTATACCCCAATGCCACATCCTATCAGAGCGTTGTGTCTCGACGTCCTTCAGCACAAAGTTCCTTAAAGAAATTCACCTAGTCATCGGCTCCCCCGAACACAAAGTTCAAGATCATCACAGGATCCAAACACAAACAACACACGGGGAGTGAGTTATCACATGAGAAGCAAGACAACTAGATATACATATCATATAAACCAAATAAAACTTACTTACACGTAACTCACGTAATTCCGCCACTTTGTCATTCAAAGTTCACTTTTCATCCATCAACCACACTTTTCAATCATCAATCACATTACACAAGAATCACACGCTCTAATCAAGACATAATAACACATCAATTTCATAATAAATAATTAGCAAGCGCATGAGACAATTATGCTAAGACTCAAGCCTATATGCAATGTGGTACCATGTCAGTGAAAACCATCCTGGGGCACTTAGGAGTACATAACAAGACACACCACACAATGGGTTTGTCAGGTCACTCTCACTAAGTAAGATCATAGGGAGACCAGTCAGGGTCACGATGTTTTGCGAGAATGCTCCAACCATATGGGATCAGCATAGGTTTAAAGGAGCACTCAAACCCAGTGACCCCTAAGGCCTACACTCCGAAGAGTCTGTCAGGGCCTCTCCCTCCTGATTCAGGTCCAACCCCTAAAATCATTTTAGCACACAGACACTGCTCGTGAATCATACAATACCCACGATCTCACACTTGTGTTTTAAACACGTATAACATATTGCGCTACAATTTAACACTGGTTCCTAAATAGGAAACCTACACTTTCTCTTTAACACTGGTTCCTAAATAGGAACCCTACACTTCCTCTTTAACATTGTGCATCAACGCTTTTCTCAAGATAACACTGGTTGGGTTATTGTACAATTCACATCTTACAACACACATAATGTCACATCAAGTGTTAACTACACACTTATCCACAACCAAAACTCATTCACAATTTCACATCTCATAGTGTCACAATCCACCATCACATGTTTACACATATCTCACAAATTAACATATGTTCAACTTTACACTTATACTCAATCTCAATAACAATATTATAATCTCAAAGCAACATGTTATTTCACAATTCATCACATATTTCATTTATAAACACTGCTCGTGAATTACACAATACCACAACCTCACACTCATGTTTCAAACACGTTTAACACATTGCGCTACAATTTAACACTGGTTCCTAACTAGGAACCTACACTTTCTCTTTAACACTGCACATAAACACTGGTCGGGTTATTGTATAATTCACAGCTCACAATACCATTATTGTAACATCAAGTGTTAAACACATCCACTTATTCACAACCAAATATCACACCCACAATTTAACATCTCATAACATTCTTAATGATATTCATAAGGTACAACATACACATGTTCATCAAATCTAACCATAATATTCTCAAACTCCAACACTTACTAATTTTTGGAATCATACTATAACAACTCTACAATATTATTTACATAAAATATTAATATAAATAAATATATAACTAATTATATATATATAAACTAGCATGCATCATATTGGATCACGAATTTTAAAGTAAGCTTTCAATGCACAAATTCTAAATAATTATATGAACACTTTGGTCAATTTCAATTATGATATTAATTTTAAAATATATAAAAAAAACCCTAAAAAACATGAAAAAAGAGAAAATACAAAACCAATATCTCACTCTAAATTTCTCCTTACTTTATTTTATCAATTCATACTAATTAGAAAAATGCTCGATTTATAGGATTCACACTCAACACAATAGCATATCAATTTCACAACAATTGGTTTGTCAAACATATATAATTCGTAATTATAATTATAAAGATATAATAAAAAAAAATGACGAAAACACCCCAAAACTCATTCCAATTGATACTCTAAGGATCTCTGCACATGTTCTCACTAATCCCTAATTGTGAATAGCTCATCCCTTACCTCTAAGCAGACTCACGTGTCTTCCGAAAGCGATAGCGGCATATCTAGCAAGTTCCTAAGATTCCTTAATTTCTTCCTCTGGTTGCTCTGATAGGGTTCCCAAACGTTAGAGAGAATGAGAAGAGATTGAAGCCTCCATTTATATTGTCTTTGTGCGATTCCTTTTTCTCCCTCCACAAATATTATTTCACAAATCCCAACGGTGAAGGTGTGAGCAATTGGGTTTCTCAGAAAATATCAAAATTTCACGACAATCCAACGGTTAACGAAACTGGGATCATAGTTTTACCGAGATAGCTCTGGGTTTCTGCGGGAAAGGAAAAAGCTACAATGCGAGGGGTATTTCTCTCAGCTCAGACATAATATCGAAATTCCCAACGGTGAGAATGCTTGGAATTTGGTTTCTAATATTCTGTTTAAATTTCATGACGATCCAACGGTGAATGAGTCCAAGATCCTCATTTTTCTGAGACAGATTTGATGGTCTGCGGAAAAAAGAGAGGGTTTTGGGAGGAGGAGAGAGAAAAAACGAAATTAAGAGGTAGAAGAGGCTGACAGTCTCAAAACTGACCTAGCATGTTGCTATTTATAGCTAGGGGTATTCACAACCTATTATTTACTCTATTTATTTATTTTTTATTTTATAAAAAAAAGAAACTCTATTATATTCTCCATCAAATGAATAATAAAATATCCTTTTTATTTTTTCTCAGATCATTATTTTATTATATCTATTTTTATTTATTTATTTAATTATAAAACATCATTATTCTCTAAAATTTTATTTACAAAAAAAATGGGATGGGATGTTACAAAGGCGAAGTCGCATTCTTGAGAGAGTTCCTTGTAAGTGGAGGAGAACATGAGATAATTGAGGGTTTTGAAAGAAAAAGAGAAAGATGGTTCTAGGTTTCATGAGAGAAAAGATGAGAATGACTCTATTAGTATAGGGGATGCTCATAAAAGGGAAAGGAAAAGGAAAAGGAAATGGGCTCTCTTCACCAAAGCCCAACCCAAACCAAAGCCCCATGTAACTACACTCATCTCTCATAATAACATAAAACATCACCCACTTAATTTATATTTTCAACAACATAAAAAAAAACTTCGTACCCCATTTTCAACAACATAAAGTAACTTAATTATTCTTGCAATTTAATTAAAAACACTTAATCACATAATTAAAAAAATCACAGTCTTACAACACCCTATGCCGGAACAGGAATAAGTAATTTCGAAACCTATCCTGGAATACCTATTCCAAAATATAATTTTAATATTTTGAAATAGGTATTCCATAATAAGATATTCTTCTGGAGTGTCCATTCCAAAATAGGGCTAGAGGGTGTTCACAATGACTAGATGGGAGCACTTGGACTCAATGGAAGCTAAGTGATCTAACAACATAAAAAATAATTGTGATGAGGAGCATTTGTTGATGGCGTGGACAACAACAATGATGTCGGAGGGCAGGGGGTTAGTGGTTGTGTAGGGGTGTTGGTGAGGGATATTTGTGTCCATTTGAGCCTTTTGGAGAGGTGCAAGAAACAAAAAAGAGATGCAATAAGTAAAAACCTAAAATAAGCCTATTAGGCCTTATAAACAGGCTTGCTTGTATAATATTTTATTGGGTAAATATCCACTTTCGTGCTTCAATTTTTTAGGTGATGACAATTAGATCCCTAAAAGATGGAAATTTAAAATTGTTCCCAAATGTGAAAAAAGTACAACAAATTCTTCCTATCATTAAGTTTTAAAACTTAATAAATAAATTTATTTGTTAACTCAAACGGTTATGTCTACGTGGCATCTCTGGTAATGATGTGGCAACTAACATTTGCCATGTGTCATCTACATGGCTACCACGTGTCAAACATTGACTTTTCAATTTGGTCCATGGACTTAATAACTCGTTGATGTTTCGGCCCCTAAAATTAGTCACTTACTGACATTTTGATTCCTGAACTTAACACATACTGCCATTTTGGTCCCTAAAAGTACGTTTTCAAATTTTCAATTAAGCCCCATGTTGCATGAAATTATTAGCATAGACTTTATCATACTCTTTCACTTCTATTTATGCAATTCTTCCATTTAAGTTATACTAAATTTATGAAACTAATTTATGAGTGATTACATCGCAATAGTAAGTGCTAAATCTGGGATATTCCTAATAAGATTTATTAAGTTTCCAAACTAGATTTTCTGTCCAAATAAAGTTATTATCTTATATGTGATTAATTTATGTTGAATGTTAGATTAATTAATTAATCTATTTTATGGAGTAATGTTAATGACGAAAAAACAGTTTAAAAAAACTTGACAATCACAATAGGAAGAAAAATAAAACAATCAGAACCATTTTCTTACATACCTTTTCGATGGGACAAATGTAATACATCTCGTCCCTATTTTTTTTTTCAATCTTTGTAATTTTGACATCGTTGTTCAATACTTGAGTATTCGAGGACAAGACCCATTATAAGTTAAAAATGTAGTTTACCCATTATATTCTCAATGGAGAAGATAGTTGTTATCTGCCATGTTGAAGTATACAATATATATGACTTACAAAATTGAGTATAAAATATAGTTTACTCATTATATTAACCATGTTGGAGTATACAAAATAAAAGAAAATAAAATATAAGGTGAAAAACAAAAAATATCTAATTTTGTCTTAAATTTTGATTGAATAAAATTATCCATTTGTATCTCTTTGCTTTTAATTCCCTCTTTACAGTACTAGAAAATCGTGTTTCCATGATGGTTATTTAGTGCCTTCAACGATGGTTGGCAAACCATCTTCGAAGCTACCATCGTATAAAGTGTTCAATTTTCACGACAGTTCTTGAATCGTCTTAGTCTGTTTAGTATTCGATGATGACTTTCATCCAAAAACTGTCTTAGAATCATAATATTCTAAGACATTTTTTTATCCCAAAATCATCTTAGAATGTCACAATTCTAAGAAAATTTTAATTGATAATCGATGTTGATTTTTTAGGTTTTATTTGAATAACTTTTTCTATAAATACAATTTTTAAGGAAAAAAATCAGAGTCCAGTTTCAGCAAATTAAATCTTGAATTTCATTTGTATTAAAAATCCACAATTAACAAAAACAACATATACACAAGAAAATATCTCAAATACTAAGTGACCTTAGATTATAGAGGTGAAACTCCAATTTATATTAGAGAACTATACTAAAAGTATAGTAAGCAAAACTACATCTAAATTTTGTATATGTTAAAATGTTGAGTTGAACTTGAAGAAGTTAGGAAAAATAAGCCTTACCATGCAGAGAAAACAATAGACTTCCTCATCCCTACATCTCTTGAACATTCATTTCTCTAGTCCTTTTCTCCACCACTACAACTCCATTAGCCATCACGACCTTGTAAAAAGATCCAAAGCTTCCATTTCCAAGCACTTTCGTGGTCTCTCTCATCAAATCAGACAACCCAAACATGCCCTTCTCATCATTCACCATCACACCTCCTCCTTCTTTCTCCTTGATCTCACAATTAAAAACACAACTAGTGAGACAAGAAACACACTTGCTACTATATATGCAGAATATCAATTGCCAAATAAATTCAACTAGCAAATAACATTTGAAAACTCACAACTAAAGAGTTAAGGAAGCCCAAAATGATGGTGAGGAAACCTTGAACGTCGTACGAGTTCACCAGTTCATTTTCAACGGTGGCATCGACGTTGGTGAGAACAATGTCGTTAGGCTTGAGCTCGGTGGATGCGGCGACATGCTTCGGTGCCTTGAATGATGATATCCTTGTCGTCCACCTCGGGCTCCTTGAACGCCTCCTCCGACGAGTAGTCGAAGTTGTTGAAGTCATCGTTGAACTGATTGGGATTTGGAAAATGAGTGTGGTGAGAAGTGGCAGCGATGTCATCGAGTTCCTTGAGGAAGTTGAAATCTTCGACGTGGAGGGATGAGAAGAGAAGGAGAATGGCGAGAGGGAGAGAGAGAGAGAAATGAATAGCTTGGTCATGGAGGGGGCGAGGAAGGCAACAGTGCACGGGAAGGGGGAGAACCTTAATTCAAAGAAGGTGTGAGTGAGCGAGGTTAGATGACGTGACTGAAATATAAAAATTAAACCCTAATTCAATTTGAAATGTTGATAATAATTACAAAATTGCAACTGCATTCAAAATGACGATGGTTTTGGGACAAGTCATTGAAATGTTGGCAATAATTACAAAATTGCCCCCACATTCAAAATGATGACGATTTTGGGACAACTGTCATTGAGCGCTCGTCGTAAAAACATGTATCTTTAGTAGTGTTAATTAAATATACTGAGTTTTAAAAACAAATTATTTGTTAGTATCTATATATTTACATAATATAAACTTTTAATTTGATTCTTATGAAAAATAATTTAATTTTTATATGTTTATTTGTTTTCAATTCAGTTAAGTTGTTTGTCATTGTTATAATATCATCCGTTAGAATTTTTAACTTAATAAAATATAATAAATAAATTAATTGTGATTTCAAATATAAAATATAATATTTTTTATTTCTATACTTAACAATTATTTTTCTTTCAATTTTCATCACCATAAATAATTGTTATCTCTGTAAACAAATATAAGGACAAAAACGAGTATTTAACCTATTATATTTTATAAATTCATATTAATATATATATATATATAATTTATATTTAATTAATAATAAATAAATTACACCAACACTCCATGAATTTTTATCAAGTTACACAAAATACTCCTATTTTTTCTTTTTTACCCACACGCAAACCTCCCCTAATTAGTTGAAAAAATTACATTAACACTCATTTTACTATATACCGCCATCCCTTAAGATTTAAAGAACACTACACCGTGTGTCCTTTTAAGGGATTAGACGTTCCCAAATTAGAATGTGTATTATCAATATAGGAGATCTTTCAATTGAGAAGATCCATCAACCCGAAACGAAAAGAAAAAAACATCTATCTTTTTAGTTATTCGGTTAAACCAATAGTTCATTATTCAAGCAGATAGTGTCATTTTAAAGGTAAAAAAAAAAATAGGGATATTGTAATTCAACAAAATCTCAAGGGTATCAATATAATTTGCTCAAATGACAATAAGTTTTTAATAAAAATACTTTAATTTAAAATGTCTTGACGTAATATATATATATATATATATATATATATATATATATATATAAAATTTATATTTATTACATATAATTAATAATAATAAGTTTTTAATAAAAATGGAGTATTGTAATTCATCTATCTACATTCATCAAATAAGATTGCATCCGGTCTTGTACTACACAAAAATACTTGATCAGGTTACTCTTCTTTTTAACATTTTTTAACCCTTTTTTATACTCTTCAGGATCTAGAAGATTTTGCTTATAAAGAGATATCGAGTGCCTTTTCTAGGCTATACAACACTTGCTCTATAGATGGCCTTTGCTGCTTGAGCCCTATGCAAGACAAAGCTAGCTTTAATACGATGTCAAATGCTTCAACAGAGTACTCTCTTTTGAGTTTAGGATCAGCAAATTCTGACATATCACCGCCTCTAACAACATCTCTGGCCTAAAAAGCAAAGACATGGGAGGAATTGAGGAAGTGTTAGCTGGTAATCATGGACCAAGTCTATGAAGTATAAAGAAGACTTAAGGCTTCTCTTTTTTTATTTTTTTATTTTAGTGAAAATCAATTTTCATACTCAACGCGTGTTCTAATGTAAAATGTATTATTGAGATTAATTTGGATACATATCTAATTATGTTCAATAATTTAACATTGATTTTGATGATGCAAAATCTCTAATTGATTTTATTCAGTTTTAAAACAAGCATGCCTTTGGTATACGTTTGGATTTTCATTAAGTCACAAACCATGCACCCTTAGGCGCTTAGAATGTAATTTCTCACCATTTTACCCAGAGACATTGGTCTCTGGAAATCAATGTTAAGTACCCTTTGTCCTGATAGAAGTTGCAATAACACTATTCCAAAGCTGTAGACATCTCCTGAGGCTTTTACATGGTGATTTGTCCTATATTCAGGATCAATATAACCAAACGTTCCTCTTACTTCAGAGCTCACATAGGATTGACCAAGGTCCATAACCCTGGACAACCCAAAATCTGAAAGCTTTGCTTGGAAGTTGGCATCAATAAGAATGTTTGATGGCTGACAATACATGTATAACAAAAGATTAATGAATGGTACTGAATAGTAGAAAGATAGGGGTGGAAAAAGAAAGTTAATATAGGTTTGTTTGCTTAAACTTCTCCATAAGCACTTCAAGGAGAACAAAATTTTAAGGAAAAATGAAATAAACTTTTCCATAAGTTAAAATCAGTTTATCCATAAGCTATTTTGTACAAATTCTTTCATATTAGCTTCTTAAAAAGATGATTTTTAACTTATGCATAAGTTAATTTTAGTTTATAGAAAAACTTATTTCATTTTTCTTTTCTTCTTCTAGAAGTGCTTATAGATAAGTTTATCCAAAGAGATCATTTTGTCTACTATACCTTTATATCACGGTGAACAATGCAGCCATTTGGGTAGGTGTGGAGAAACTCAAGACCTCTTGCACTATCAATGACAATCTCTAGTCTTTGAATCCATGAAAGAACTTTACCATTGCCTGTTGTATTAATTTTGTGTTCAAGAACTATTACACTGAAGGAAGGTTTAGGAAATTTTGAATGAATTAATAAAGGAGAGGGGAAGAAAGATACCAAATAGCCACTCTGAAAGGTTTCCATTGTGGCATAGCTCATACACTAGGAAGCATTCAGCTTCACTTTCACAGTATCCCAGCAAAGCTACTAGGTTTTGATGTCTAACATGGGAAAGGCTTCTCACTTCTCTAACAAATGTCTCCATGTAACCTTCATTGGTGATATGCTTCACTGCAACAGACTGATTGTTGGAGAGCACACCTTTGTACACTTTTCCTGGAGTAACCAAAATAAATAATAAAAAGCAGAATAGAATTTCAGTTTATAGGGTTTTGTACTTCATGTTATCTCTCTAAATATTTTGATTCTGCAGATTCATTTGACTTCCATAACTACTAGTTTTCATGGTTATATAATTTTCCTTATTATTTATGTTGTCATTAGATGTGTGGTTTAGTGTATAATTTGTGTTTTCTCGCTGTCTAGGTGCTGAAATGAAACCATAAAGCCAATTTGTTTTGCTAACTTAATTTGATCATTGCAGTACAAAAAAATGAACATGACAACAACCTTATGAGAGAGGAAAACAACTCAGATGTACACATTTAGTTTCTAGCAGTTTTGTTATTGTATCAATTCAAATGTCACTGTCTACCTCTTTCCTACAAAGTCTTGTGTGATTTAGTTTGACCTTTCTTGGACACATTAGAGGTCACTCATCAATTGTAACTGTGAAGAATAAAAAGTACAATTGGTTAAGTTAAGGCGTATTCTTACCGGCTATGCCTTGGCCTATGAAATTTGAAGCGCTGAGATTGTTTGTTGCTACATAAACATCCTTCAATGTTATCTTCGGTGAAGTTGAATCAGACTCTGGATAATTAAATAGTGCCACTTAAGATAGAGAAATAAATGGTTCAGGACCATAAAAATGCTCAAAGGATTTTAGTATTTGAGTACCATCTTGTACGGTTGGAGCACTTTTAATTCTTGTGATAAATAATGCTAGTGCGGCAAGAAACACCACTGCTGTAACTCCTGTTATACCGAAGGCAATCCAGAGACCTGCTGCCATCATGTTTTTCAACAAAATTGTCACGACTCAGTAATTTCGTAAAGTTGTCATATTTTTTAACAAAATCATCATAAATCATATCTGGTAGTAACTAGAACATATGTACCTGAGTTGATATTAGCATTAGCACTAGCCTTAACCTTAACTTCTTGATTAACTGTAATAACAGAAATATAAATTAATAGATTAGATGAAGTTCATCAATATTCATTGAGGATGAAAATTGCAAAATCAATCAGATTACTTTCAAAAATTATTTTTCATGAATAAAAGTTGAAACCAACAAGCTCTAAGAAGTAAAATAGGTGAATTTTAAGATGAAAGGATTCCATCAACTTTTGTTGCTAATCAAAGTAAAAGTTAAATTAACTCTAGTTTTAGATCTCACCTGCAGAAAGGGTGTGTTCCCCAAGGTATTTATAGACTTCCTGAATTGATTCCCTATCATAAATTCTTGTGCTTGTTATTGAGACAAGCACAGCAAACCTACAAAGATAAACATTGATATTTGCTGATTCTGATCCCCTTGTAGAGTCTGATTTTGCACTGATATCCTCCCATGCTTTCAAACATTTGGTGCAAGTTTCATTTGGCCTGCCATTTCTTCTAAAAGGCATGCAATCTTCATTCAGTCTCCTAAAGTTGTCTCCATGATGATTAATAACATCTGTGATGGTGTAATCAGAGCAACCACCAACTCCACTTGTTAGCTTCTCTATCCCATAACAAGTGAAGTTTTTGTCAAAAGCTTGCATTGATGCTATGCAGTTTTCTTGCTCTGAGGAATTCAAGAATATTTTTCCAGTTTGGTTGGCCCTCAGCCCCAAGGCATATAGGTAATCATCAAAATATGGTCCACAACAGCCATGGGTAAACCCTCCCCAATTGTACAATTCACAATTTGAACTAATCAAGGATGGAGAAAATTGAATATCAAGGACACAATTATAAACAGAAGTTCGAGAAGATGCAAGATGAAGGGCTATGAGCACAAGGAGAAGCAATAACAAGGAGCTTTTCCCTTGAAATTTCATTACATTGGAACAAGTGAGATCCAACATGCTATTGGACATATTGCTCATAATGGTGGAGGTGGTTTTGACATAAACAATTAATATGAACATGTCATTGTATCGGCATTGTAGCACTTTTAGATTTCACTGTCATCAAGAGTAACATACAGAAAAAATAAATAAGTAAAGGATGGTGAATAATATAAGTATGACAAAAGATGCGGCAGATCCATATTTGAATATTATGCGTCATTTTAATATAAGAGGACACACATTATGAGTGTGTAAGCGTTTTTTAAACTTTCAGAGGCCAAGGATCCAACTCATCTAAACTTCACTCTACCAAAATAATCAGAGTAGGTATGAGTGCGACTCTTATGGAATTATTTTAACTTCATTGTATAAGCGTTAAGCAAATGGCTGAAAAGTATTCCTCAATTTATCTCAATTTTCTTTTCCTCTTTTAGAAAATAAATAAATAAAGTGCTTTCAATCCGGCCGCTTTCACTGAATGGCCATACCTTGGAATTGTATGCATGAAACATTTGACAATGGCCGGTTGATTCGTGCATCTGAATCCAAATAATAAAATAATAGTTATGAATATCCTTTGCATAAACCTTTGTAGAATGAGGCTTAATAGAAGACACTGGATACACACACCCACGTGGAAGCACTAGAAGAAACAGGGATGTCAAAATAGTCAACCCAGCCCAATTAACTTTTAAAAATCCCTTAAAAATTTGGTTGGATTAAATTGAACCTTCTACTTTAATTAATTATTTCAAATAAGTGGAATGCTTGACAAATGCTGAAATCAAATATATTAAGAATTATTTTTTTGACACAAAATATATTAAGAATTATGTTTCTTTGTATATTCATAGAAATTTCAAGACTTTAGCATATATTTAATTTGTCTATAAATTTATTATAAATTTATAATGATGAAATAAAGGTTTGAATTATCATTTTTTTAATGATATAATAGCGTATTTATTGTTTTGCATCTATAATGCTAAGATGCATCCTTTCGATTTAAATTTATGTTTTATTACCTTCTTTTAATTGGTTTCGTTGTACTTTTTTTTCTTCTAGATTTCATTTATGTTTTTCTACAATTTATGTTTTTCTACATTTCTTTATGACAATAGGTTAAACCCTAAGAGAATTAAAATAATTAACATAGAGAGTAAATAATTGAACATAGTTATCACAAGAGGGCTAATTTAATTATATACCTTAGGTTTAATTGCCTCAAATAGTAACTCACAAGAACACAAGGGTAACTGAATTAATTTGTTTATTACCAATGCATGAATCCAATCTTGGAAGTCTTTAAAATTGAATTTTAACCCTTTTTAATTACTTGCACAATTTCTAATTTAAATTCTAAATACTGAATTTCCTCAACTCAATTCTCATTTTAGTTTCATTTAACTAGCAAGAATTATGTAGTCAAATACACGGCCCCTGTAGAAAGAGATAGAACATAATAGTTTGCTCTTAGTTATTAAGTGTCCAAAGTGAAACACGGGACCTAATCATACATTTTCAAGAGAATAATTTAGCGTCCAATACTCTAAAAGGAACATGCATCCAAAAACATTTTAAAAACTAGAATCAATCATGTTTATCATTCAAATGGATTAATAAACTCACACTCTGATTTCTACTTACACTAAAGTTTCTTTAATTTCATTCAACAAAATGGATATATATATGTTATGGTTTAGCCGAATATGATTTTGCTTGAAAAATGTATGTTCTTTTTGTTCCCTTGCATTTTTGAATTATCTCATCATTTGGATTTCAAGTGTGTGTTTATAAGATTGGAATAAAAGCAAAGTCAACATATTCTTAACAAAATGATTTTCGTACAAGTAGTGGAGACAAGGTGAACGCTGCTTAGAAAAAAAACTATGCCTTATCTATTTCTCTCTCCACCACATGGCTGACACATAATATGGCTGATACATAATACAATAAAAGAAGCTTTGAGTAAATGAAAAAATTGGAAGGCTCCAATCCCCTCAATGGTGATATCTATTGAAGCCTGTAAAACAAAGACTGAAGCTTTGAAGAAGTTGATTTTTTTTTTTGCTACTAGCGAATACAAAGTGTTGAAAAACTATTCATTTAAAGCTCAAAATTTTTGGACAATCAATAGGTCAAAAAGTGTTATAGGTTGCTTAGCAAAGTTAAATCTAGTTTTTGCATTGTATTGCTTATTCTCTCTATGAAATTCAATTTCATTGTAAATCTGTCAAACCTATAGTTTGAGAAAGCCACGTGACTTAGTGATAAAAAATACTTAGAAGTTTATTAATGTCGGGATTGTAAGCCATGAGTGATAGTGGAAGAATACTTGTTGTAATCTGTTTGATTAGTGAAACCCTGATAATTATCATTTCTTCCTACATTTTGTTGTAGTTTAGGGACAATAATGTGATATCCCTTATCCTTTTGAGCTTATTTTGTGGGCATTTTTAGTTAAGTTTGAATAAAAGCTTGGTTTATTTAGGATTTTTAGTTTTTTCCTACTACGCTTGATCTTTAGGTTGTTTGCTTATGTATTTTAGGAACTTTGTTGAAACTTGGATCAAGCAAATGAGAGTCCACAAAAAGCTACATTAAGAGAATTTTGGAAGGCTTGAAGCTAAGAAGAAAAGAATTCATGATGGAGAAATAAAAAAATATCACAAGGAAGTGCGAACTTGATCATGCCTCTGATCAAAAGTTGAACAAATTAATTTCAACAATCAGAACAAATCACATGGGACGTGAACCTAGTCATGCCCATGACTATGACCTATGAGATTCTTTATTTCAATTTTTCATTATGTTGTCTTTTGAGTCCAAACTCTATTTGGCCCATATCTTTAAGTAATGATTTTTTTGTCCTAGTCTAGGGTTTCACACTATTGTGAGTTAAGAGAGAGAAACAAATTGGAGACGTTGTGACAACTTTAGATATGTTTGGATTCATCCTCCATTGTTCCTACATCAAAAACTTCTATCCCATGGCTATGAGTAGCTAACGGTTCTCTTTTGTTGGGATTTAATGTAATTGATTCAACTTTCGTGTAATTCCTACATTGTTTCTATTTAATAAAGCATCGTTATTGTTCTTCTTCCATTATTAATGCTTGTTTTTGGCCTGATCAACCTATTTACATGATTCTATGATTTCAATTGTAATTGAGAAAATCCTTTGGATTGCAAACTAAAGAAGACAACTAATTTTCTTTATGCCTAGGGAAAGGGTAAAGAGGATTAGTCATTAGTAAACCTTTTTTCTTAATGTAAATTGTTTGTTTATGTTAATTCAAGGGATTTAGGTCCTCTCGATTAATGAGTTAAGGTTGGAATAAAATTGTGGGTTGATGATAATATAAGCTTAATTGAATAAGAATATGTATTGATTGCATGTTAGGAAATTCAAATGAAGTTAAACTCCAAAGATTTCTCTCATTGAAATTACCCCAATTCACTATGCACGTCAAGTGTTTGATAAAATACTCAAATGCAAATTTCTTACTTATCTCATTTAATTTTTATGCAATTGCCTTTTATTTTGGTTACTTAAATTCTCTCAACATACGTAGTCTATAATTATACAATTAATACCTAATTGTTGCACAAGTTCATATGGAAACAACTTTACTTATCACTATTGTTACTTGAGCGACTTAGTACTCTTGCCAAAATCCCAACAAGTTTTTGGTGTCATTGTTGGGGACTTATGTCTTAGTGATAGAGCAAATTTTTAGTATTTTTGTTGAGTTTACACATTCTTTTATTCTTTTGTATTTTATTTTATTTTTTATTCCTTCACTCAATGCTAACTATCTTTTTAGGTGCCTAGTTGTTTGTGATTTTGTGCAAGCTAGGAACTAATCCTGAGGATCTCATATTCATTCTTGAAATTGAGAAGATCGCTCAACAAATTAGTTCCTAAACCAAGGAACTAGCTAAGCAATTGACACTAGAGGAAAACTCTTCCAACCCACCTAAGGAGTAATTTTCCAATCTACCTCTCGAACATTCGTCTAGTTCAGAGGAGGAAGAGATGGTAGAAGAAGAAACAACACCTGTCAAGAGGACTCTAGTAGACTATGTCACCAATAATGGTTTGCGAGTCTTTTCCAGCATTGACAGACCAAGGAACAACAATCGCACACTGGAGGCTTAGCCAACCTTAATTACTTTTCTTGGCCTACATGCATTTGCTAACTTAGAAAATGAAGACCCAAACAACCATCTGGCCATATTTTATGATTTATGTATTTTCCCCTTATAGGAAACGCCTTTAAGTGGCTTAATACTTGTCCCTCTCATATTCTTACTGCTTGGGGAGATGTTGAAAGCAAGTTCTTAGCTCAGTTCTTCTGAGAGGCAAAAAGGAGCCAAGCTAAAACTGATATATTGGACTTCTATAAAAAATCAATGAGCTACTATGTGAAACTTCGGAGAGATATAGGACATTTTTTATGAATTGCCTCATTCATGCACTACAAAGGGTATTTCTGATGGCTGAAATCCGTCGGTAATTCAAGATTTTCGATAGACCAAAATCTGATAGAAAAATGGTCGTAGAAAATTGTAACCGGCAAATTTTTGTTGTCCATTGAAAATTTCCAACGGAATTATTTGTTGGAAATTTTCGACGGAATCTTTCCTTGAGAAATTACCGATGGATATTTCCATTGGAAATTTCTGAGGTAATTCTATTTTATTTTTTTATTCATTTTTATTATTTAACATAGGAATTATTTTTTGCATTTATATTATTTAATGTCAAAATTTTCATTAACACATACACGTAATTGACGAAATACTCAAATTCATAAATCTAAAACAAATAGTAAAATAAATCATTCAGTTAAATTGAAAATAAATCTAAAAGAAAAAACACAATGTGTAATACGACAATAGTAATTTTTTGTTGCTAAGTCAATAATTAAAATATTCATTGAGAGAGTACCTCTATTGGTCATCGTCTTGTTGTTGGTTATCTAGTTGGTCATTGTCTTGTTGTTGCTGCTGCTGGTGAGATTGTTGATGTTGATGAATAATGTTTCGTGCTTCAGGAGGTAGAAACTTAAGGACAACTGACTAAAATACATGCATCTCTTTCTTTAATTGACGAAATTCCTCCCTTTGCACTAACCAGCTAGTGTGGGCACGATGGAGTGTGCGACAGCGGTGACTGCTCAATAGTGACATCGCGACGATGCGGGTGAGCGGTGTAACATCCCATTTTTCGTAAGTTAATTTTAAAAAAAAAAGAATTGTTATTTATAAACAAGTAGAGTTTTAGAAAAAATGATGAGGTTTTATAATTAAATAAATAAGGGAAATTAACTTTATTAATTAAACTAATGATTTGAGAGAAAATCAAAAGAGTATTTTATTATTCATTTGATGGAGAATAAAATAGAGTTTTTTTCATAAAATAATAAAAATAAGTAAATAGAGTAAATAATAGGTCGTGAATACCCCTAGCTATAAATAGAAAAATGTTAGGTCAGTTTTCAGACTGACTCCTCAGCCACCTCCTTCGCCTCTCAATTTCGTTTTCCCTTCTCAACCTCTCTTTTCCCGTAGACCACTAAACATGTCTCAGAAAAATGATGATCTCGGACTCATTCACCGTTGGATCGTCGTGAAATTTAAGCACCAGGTTCAAAACCCAATTCCGACCATTCTCACCGTTGGGAATTTCAAAATCATGTCTGAGCTTAGTATAAAACCCTTCGCATTGTAGCATTTTATTTTCTCGCAGAAACCCAAAACTGTCTTGGTAAAAATACGATCTTGGATTCGTTAACCATTGGATTGTAGTAAAATTTGGATATGTTGTTTGAAATTCAATTGAGCATCCCTTAACCGTTGGGATTTGTGAGATAATATTCGTGGAGGGAGAAAAAGGAATCGCATGAAGATAGTACAAATGGAAGCTTCAATCCCTTCTCATTTCTCTCAAACCATTAGTTTAATTAATAAAGTTAATTTCCCTTATTTATTTAATTATAAAACCTCATCATTTTTTCTAAAACTCTATTTGTTTATAAATAACAATTCTTAAGGTGCAAATGATCTTCCTCAACAACTTATCAAGGATTCTTCTCAATTGCACCACCATGTGTTGAGTTATGCTATATATGGGGGTGATCATACTATGGAGAAGTGTTTGTTATTTCTAGTTCACATGAGGAAGAGTTGAAGTACATAAGGAGTTAGGACAATTATCAACAAGTAGGAAAATTATTAACGGATAGACTAATAGGCCCCAACAAAAGCCTAACCTTTATGACCATATGACAAAGCTGGAAGAGACTCTTGAGAAGTTTATGGAAGTCTCTATTTCTAATCAAAATTGGACTAGTACTTCTTTAAAAAATTTAGAGACTCAAGTACAATAGTAGGATAACCAAGTTGTAACACACTAAGAGTGGTTTCTCAGTCAATACTCAAGTTAATCCTAAAGATAATTGTAGTGTAATCTTTACCTTAAGTGGTGAAGAGTATGATATGGTGAGTGGGGGTGAAGAAAAAGAAGCAATGGAGGAAGTCAAAGTAAAGAAGGTTAGAGTTCAAAGCACCAAAGAGGAAAAGTTTAGAGCCAAATCTTCTCTTGCTATAAAGCTTCATTATCTGAAGAATCCAACTAAGATTGACAAGAAGAGTAGTTTAAATGATTCTTGGATATTTTCAAACAACTTAATATCAACATTCATTCTCGGAAGCCTTGAAGCAAATACCAAGATATGCCATGTTTTTAAAGGAATGCTTGACAAAGGAAAAAAAAATTCATTGGGTTGGAAGCATGTTGTAGTGCAATAACCCAAAAGGAATTTCCTGTAAAGCATAAAGATCTTAGAAGCTTCATTATTCTTATTACTATTGAGATCCTTTGTGTTGACATGACATTGCTTGATTCAAGTGCATGCATCAACCTGATGCCTCTATCTACACTGATGAGAGTTGGAGATGTAGAGGTAAAGCCAACTCGCATGACATTACAATTGGTTGATCATTCCTTTAAATACCCTCATGGGCTGGTGGGAAACATTTTGATGAAGGTTGGGAAATTATCATTTCTCGTTGACTTTGTTGTCACGGACATGGCGGCGAATTCATGAATTCCCATAGTTTTGGGATGACCTTTCATGAAGACTGTTAACATTGTAATTGATGTTGGCAAGGGAGATTCAAACTCAAAGTGTAGGATGAGGATGTATCTTTCAATGAGTTTGACTCTATGAGCCCCCCAAGGGATTATGATTTATCACAACCATTCATCTGAGTGACCCTTGAGGTCACTCATTCCTCAAACTACTGATGCTAAGGAAACACTTACTGGGAGGCAACCCAAATCTTTATCCCTTTTCCCTCTAGAGTTCTTAAATATGGCTATAATTTCTTTATTTCTTATTCTATTTTATGTTTTTGATATTGGTCTTATGTTGTTTCAAGTTTCTATCAAAAGATGAAGATACTGCAGAAACATTTTTCTTAAAAATAAAAAGAATGAAAAGGTTTACATGGGTGGGGTGTGATTTTGCTCACAACCATGATGAATGTCTTTCCAAATTTCCTCTACACTTGCACAAATATCATAGGGGGTCATGATGTTCATCATTACATGACGAACATTGCTCCAAAATTTCTCTACATTTGCACAAAGATCATGTGGGTGAATGATTTTGCTCACAACCATGACTAACGTGGTTCTAGAAATGTTGATGCGTAAAATATGTAAGGTTGCACAAGGGCAAGTGTACCCTACCTAGTAGTAATAATGAACTCAAAAGTCTAGATATCGAACCTAAAGGACTAACTAAATTCCTAATTAGTCAAGTTTATTAAACTAACAATTGAGGTAATTAAAAAAATTGAAATATTTTTATGGTTTGGGTTTTTAGAAGAAAACAAATAAACTAATAGAAAGAGAGATTTGAGTGATGATAAGAGTGACCAAGGCTTATGATTCACTAGTACAATTTTCCCCCAATCCCAGTCCCAATGAAATTCCTTTCCCAGTTAATTACCGATTTCCAAAATCAACCAAAGCATATGATCAAGGTTAGAGGATGCTCTTTGCCTTAAATCAATACCCCAATGATCATGAGTCTATCAATTTAAGTCAAAGGATATAATCAATTCTAGGGTTGATCAATTAAAGATTAACTAATATATTGGAGATTACCCAAACAGTTTGATCGTACAATTTGGTGTAAAACATTATCTACATAGATCTACCAATTACATGTAGATAATCACTACTATGCAATTGATTAAGTATTAGAATGGTTGGTTCCAAATAAACAATAAAGATAAGGAAAAGAAATAATTAACATAAAACAATGAGGAATTCCATTAAGAATAGAGAGAATGGTACAATTGGATAGTTACATCATAACCCTTGGACAAGGGGGACTAGCCGCTCATGATCAAAGCAAAACTAGCAATTTAATACAAATTAGACAGACATACCAATAAGGTAGGAACAATGATCACAATCTGTCCTCACAATGTTGTCCACACTTTATAGCTCTCAAAAGTCCTCAAGGTTTTCTCAAATTTGTAAAAGATAAAAGTGAACAAAAGATTGATTTTACAAAGTCAAAAGACTTATATATAGCTTCGTAAAGGTATTAGTCCGAAAAGGTGCACTACGACTATGGTAAAATCTACCACAGTCATGGTCAAAAGTGAAGCTTAAGCTTTGGGGCGTTGTGGATTGACTACGACCCTCATGGTTGACCATGGCTATGGTGAATTTACCACGACTGTTATTGGATTGTTGATGCTATTTTGGAGGGTTGTTATCATTTTATTGTGGTCGTGCTACTTACCACAGCCGTGATTAAGTACAGAGCCTTGAAATCTTCATAAAATCATACAATTTTCAACACTTTCACACAATTGAGTGGTTCTACTTCTACAATACAAAACTAGTGTTCAAACGTGAGTTCTACTAAGAAAATGCATGCAAAATGACACAAAATATCACTAAAAAGGGTTTATCAAATGCCTTTTAAGTTCTAATAAAGATCATAGGGGGCGTGATTGAGCATCGATTCTAGCCCAATTCAAAGTTTTGAAAAAATAACCCCTTAGGTAATAGAGGAGTCATGACCATGAAAAAAGGCTAAAAGAGGGGAGTTGACAGTAAAAGTGGATACAAAAGGAACAAATAAAGAGGAAAATCAGAAACCCTTGATTTTTTTTCTCTTTCATCTTTTCTCCATCATCACAATCCCCTTCTCATCTTTTCCTTCTTGTTTCTTTTCAAACCCAACCCAACCACCATGAAAACACCACCACCTCCAGTCATGGACACCACTACACATCCCAACAACTCCACCATACCACCATAGCCTTTGCCCTTGTAAAGTCTGTGACCGACACTACCACACCACCTAAATCCATGCCACCCTTAACCACCACCACCTAACACCACAACCCAAAGCCACCATGCGCCACCACCATTGTTGATTATGGCTTATGTTGTTTGGCCAATAAGCAATGGGGACCAACACATTCTTGCCCAAGGGGATGACATAATGGGCATGTAGTGACAATTAGAAGAAGGAGGTTAGTCTTTCTTTACTTTCTTTTACTGCATTTTGTCGGTGTTTTTTATTCCTATAATGATTTTGAAATACTACCACTTTATTTTGTGCCTTGGTTTGTAATGGTTTCTTGATTGTTTTCATTAAAGCATGAATAAAAGTAGTTTGGTCTAATACAGAATTATGGTTGCAATTTTTTGTGCGTTTCTAATTGTGGTTAATGTGTGTGACGATCTTGCCTAGATGATGAAACCTAGCTTGGTGACAAATTATTGTTACCATTGATTCTGGCATATATGATTTTGCTTGATTTTCTTGAGTTTGGATTGCATGTATGCTTGCTTGCAAGTGATCAAGGCCTTGTTTCTTAATTTTAGCCAATGGCCAAAAAGCTTTTCCCTGAATAATAAAATCCTTTGCATCCTTCTTGAGCTAAACAACGAATTATTTTTTTGATGTATGTACCTTTACCTTGAATAGAATGACAATGTTTTCCCAATCCTAGGAATAGGAGATCAATTTAACAAGTAAGGGCTAACATTAAGTTTGGGGTGTCTTGTCAGACACCCAAAAGTGTTTCGAAGAAAGAAGGGTGTCCCAAGGAAATCATAATGTCACAATTGGTTACTAAAATATGATTAAAAAAAGTGTCTCACCTTTATCCCACAATGTGTAAAAAATTGAAAATGAAATAAATGAAAAAGTGGGACCTAGGTGGAAGTAAAAAAGTGATTTGAGTTAATGAGAAAATTTGGGATACAACTTGCTTTTACTTTTTGAGATTATATTGAGATTCCACTTTCTTTTTGCTCTCATATTCTTTAGGTACTTTGAATCCCAAGAAAAACCAATTTTATTTGTTAGCCTTGCCACATTACAAGTCAATAAAGCCCTAAGAATTCCTTGCATGTGTGTTGATTGTAAAATTTTAAGAAATGAAAAGCAAATCAATATGTGTGGTTTGAATGTGTTGCTTGACATATAGACTCACCTGTGTTGCCTAATTGAGTGATACACTTTTTGAGGAACAAGGAACAATGGTGGTTCTTTGCTTTCTCTATCATCTACATTAATCTCTTGTTGAATTGTCACTTGAATCTTTTGTGTGGGCACCACATTATATTTGGATTGGGTTGATCTAGAATTTGTTTTGATATCATTCTTGGTGATGATGAGTTGGGAATTTATTGCAAGTCGTATCTTTGTGTTTCTATTGTTTCTTAGGATTGCCATTGATTGTTGTTTGTTTTGTTGCTCGAGAACGAGCAAAGTTATAAGTTTGGGGTGTTGATAGTTGTCATTTCTTCCTACATTTTGTTTTAGTTTAGGGACAATTACGTGATATCTCTTATGCTTTTGAGCTTTGTTTTTGGACATTTTTATTTAAGTTTAAATAAAATCTTGGTTCATTTAGGATTTTTAGTTTATACCTTTTACGCTTGATCTTTGGGTTGTTTGCTTATGTTTTTTTAGGAATTTTGTTGAAGCTTTGGTCAAGCAAAGAAAGGTCCACAAGTAATTACGTTAGGAGAATTTTAGAAGCCTTGAAGCTAATAAGAAAAGAATGGTTCATGTTGGAGAAACAAAAAAAAAATATCACAAGGGGGTGTGAAGTTGGTCACGCCCATGATTAAAAGTTAAACAAATTAATTTTCAACAATTGAAACAAATCACAGGGTAGGGGAGGACTAAACCTGGTCATATCCATGACTACACCATGTAAGATTTTTTATTTCAATGTTTCATTATTTTGTGTTTTGGGCCTAAACTTTATTTAGCCCATTGCTTTAAGTAAGGATTTTTAGTCTTAGTTTAGGGTTCCATACTTTTGTGAGTTGATAGAGAAAAAGAAAACCAAAATGTGGTGACGACTTTGGATTCATCCTCCGTTGTTTCTACATCAAAAGCTTATCCCCGATGACTATGAGTAGTTAACTCTTATCTTTCGTTGGGGGTTTAATGTAATTAATCCAACTTTCATGTAATTCCTACATTGTTTCTATTTAATAAATCATCATTATTGTTCTTCTTTCATTCTTAATGCTTCTTTTTGGCCTGATCAACCTATTTACATGATTCTATGATTCCATTTGTAATTGGAAAATCCTTGCATTGCGAATGTAAGAATACAAATAATGTTCTTTATGCCTATGAATAGGGTAAAAATGATCAGTCATCAATAAACCCTTTTTATTAATGAAAATTGTTTGGCTATGCTAATTCAAGGAATTGATAGAATAATCAAGGGATTTAGGTTCCCTCACTTAAGGAATCAAGGTTGGGATAAAATTGTGGGTTAATGATAACAAAAACTTATTTAAATAGGAATACATAATGATTACATGTTAGGAAGTTTGTTGAAGATTGAAGTCTTTATCTCTTTTTAGTTTAGTTTTGATTTTGATAATTTTGCATGCCAAAACACATTTAATAGGTTTAGCATTCTATTGATTGTTTAACTTGGCATAAGTGTTGAGTTTATGTCAATCTTGCTTAGCTTTATCACCATTGTGCTTGGATTGGTTATCTTTGAAAGTTTAAAAGCTATTTGAATCAAAACCTTGGTAATGTGTATGTTATATCTTGTGAATATTTCTATGAAGATGACACACACACACATGTACATGAAGTGGATCATGCAATACCAAGGTAATATGTTGTGATGTCAAGTTTGTGGCCCAAGTCTATGTGGAACAGGTACCAACATGTTCTGATGAATGTGAAATGGTTGTCTTGTATGTCTCATGCATCATTTCATGTTGTGTTTTCAAGGCATGTTGTTGAGTTAACTGGGAAGGACATGAATGAATTGAAGTATGGCTCTATCCTTAGAGGTTATTCGGTTTGGAATCTTTGTGTGGCTCTTGTTCATCCCATGAGTTGAAGTATCATTGCAAAAGAGGGTAACCCTGATGTGCCACCATTAGTCTCATCTTGGTGAGAGTGTGTTGTCGGGTTTTTCATGGTGTGAAAATCTGACAATTGCATGTTCTCCGAGACTTCATTCAAAAGTGTTTTATTGGTACCACATGCATATATAGTCTTAAGTGGAATTTACATCATAATGCATATGTGTCTATGAGAATGTAAATGATTGTGTGACTATGGTACAAATGTTTGTCAGTATAATTATACGTTATTTTTAATTGTTTTAAATACTTACTTTGTTTTATGTGGTTAGATGTATCTCATTCCCCTATCTTTCTGAGTTGTTTGTGTTTGGGCTTATTGTCATTTGTAGGTTAGATTTAGTACTATGTTAAGGATAGTTCTTGAGGAAAGACTTAAACTTTAATTTAGAATCTATTTATTTCATGTTTTCTTGTGTATTGTAATACCTTGATAGGTTATGCATCAGGGCTAACTTATGTTTATTTTCTCTTTAGATTTATGTTTTTAATTATAATAATTTAGTTATGGATTTTAAATAACCTTTGGAGAGCTAATACGTTAAAAGTTTTAATATCTCTATATATGTGTTGACTTTGTAAAGATTAAAGTTTTGTGATACCTTTTATCATATAAGAAAGTTTTTTTAAATCTTAAATATTATACTCCAGTTGCATTATTTTTACAAATAGTTTATGTGGGGTAAAGGGTGTCACATTTTGGATGCATTTATCTTATAAAATTATTAAACGAAGGTCCAATTTAGCACTTTTGACACAAGCTCGTTTAAAATGATTTTAGAGTCTAAGGTAGGAACATATATACCTTTATAAGCTTTGGACACATGCATTTCCTACATAGCTCAACAGATCTCGTCAATTTATCAAATTTTAATATCCTTTGCTATCATCAAAGCTATGAGATTTTTAGGGGCTTAGACATTCTCTATGTCCTTGGTTCCGATGATCCTTAGAGAGAGAAAAATGTTCGATGAAGTATTCAATGTGACAATAAATGTCTTCAATAATTTGTCACTTTGATATGAAAAAACAAGCCACTAGTCTTGCTTTTCCTGTTTATAATCTTGTAGTAGGAGACAAATATGCTTTTCAATCAGAAAAATACTCTACTATGGTCAATGTGCACCTTTTGAAGAAGTACGCAACTTTGTACCATTGACTATTCCTTGAAGTTTTTCTAGTACGCTTTATGAACCATTAGGTGCATGTTTGGATTAAAGTTTGCAAACTTAAGTTTGGGTTAAACTTTGTAACATTCTAATTTTCGTACCATGGAAAATTTCTACTAAAAACAATTAATGTTTGAATGATAGTTAATGTTATAACATTTTAAAGAGTGAAATAAATA
This sequence comes from Glycine max, assembly GCF_000004515.6. Lineage (NCBI taxonomy): Eukaryota > Viridiplantae > Streptophyta > Magnoliopsida > Fabales > Fabaceae > Glycine > Glycine max. The sequence goes on from NC_038254.2 coordinate 20,215,938, forward strand.
TTTTGTATGTGATATCATTGAATGGATAAGTGCTCTAGAATCTTAACCCTAGGCTTGAAAAGATGTGTTTTAGACTTGGGAAGCCTTAGTCAACATCCGACCAATCATAGTCAACCAATCAAAGAAAAGTCAAAGTAAGAGAATCTCCTCATTAATAATATTTTTGTAATTATGCGATTTTTTAGAATAAAAATTATTTTGAACCTTGATAAAATTAGTTTAATTATAATTAATAATTTTCAAGTTTTTAATTCAAGGAAATATTTTATTATGCATTAATAATTAATTTATTATGCATAATTAGTATTTTAATCACAGAATATTCATTTTAAACTAGATTTGAGTGATTCCAAAGGCCTTGAACTCATAAAATTATTTTGTGAAAATATGGTTTATTTATTGGAGTCAAATTAATTAAAATAGAATGGTTAGAGATGTCCAAAAATGTTTTTTTAAATCATATTTTGGGAATGATTAAAGAGCCTCTAGACCTAATTTTGGAACCTCGATATTACTAAGAGAGACCCCTCACCCTAGGATTTGGTGGTTGGGTTTTAGGAGAGACAAAGGAGGCTTGGTGCTTGGTTTGTGAGAGGTAGGTCTCTCTCTCCCATTTCTCTTGAGATTTCCAACTTTTCACTTCTTCTTTCTCCTTATAATCTTCTCCTTTCCCTTGTATTTTTTTATATGTGGTAGAGTTTCTTAAGGGCTACAAGTGGGTGGTCCATTTTGAGCATGTAGAGGTTTGGAATCAAGGTAAGGGGGATTTTCCAAATCCTTTGGGTCTATTGGTAGTTGTGATGGGTAGAACTTTAATTTTTATGTTGTGTAATGTTGTACTATTTTTCGTATTTTCCTTTGTCCATGCGACTAGGACTTCTGTAATTTTTATTTGCTGTTTTGGATGCCAAAATTGAGTTCCTTGACCCACAAAACATAGGAAATCATATAAATTTTATTGAATTTGGATTTGTGTAGTGGAAGTTATGTCAAAATCAAGTTTTGAACCCCTTTAGGGTGATTTTTGCATTATTTCGGGAACAGTGAAATTGGGGCTGGAATTGGAACTTTTGGACTCCAAAAATAGTTTTAGCATGCTTGAAAACTTAGAGAAACATATAGAGTTTTTGAAAATTGGACTTCTATGTCAATGGAAAAAATTGCTTTTAAATTGTGCTTATGTTGTGAAATTGTGATTTTCTACACTAAGAATGCATGATAGAATTTTAATACTTCAATCATGAATGATATAAATAACAAGAAGAATTGTGGTTTATATGGAAGCATGACAAAGATACTAAAATATGATTTAGAGTCATTGAATATATATGATAATTGTTATTTTATTTGGTATTAAAATCGTGCACATATGTTGTTTGTGGAAATTCCTACTATGACATGTGTCATGAAATTGAATGTTGGGATTGATGAGACTTCGAATGCTAAAAGTAAAATTATATTATGGAAGTATACATTTGGGACATATGAATCCATATAAAATACATTTAATTTGAATGAGAAATGAATTTGCTATAACTTTTATAAAATGATCATTTTATAAAATGCTTCTTTTGTGAACTAGGAATGATATGGAAATGCTATGTGATTTTGATGAAAATATCTAAAAACTATACATAATAAGTTGTGAAAGTCACTCATATTTTAATTCACAGTTATGATTAGGAAGCTAATTATATTAGGAAGAAACATGTGCAAGGGATTCTTTTGTTGTTTAGTTTGAACCTATGTTAGTAAAATGATTAGTTCTATGTGTGTAGTGATCTTCTGATGATGAGTGATACCATTTTCATGTTGCCCTAGTACACACCTCATTGACTCATCTAACACTATCATGTATAGAATAAGAGGTCTTTCAGGCACTGGTGGTATGAGCACAGGAGGATTCATCAAACACTGTTTAATTCTCTCAAATGCTACCTAACAATCATCCTTCCACTTAACAGATTGATTCTTACGCAACAACTTAAAAAGAGGCTCACAAGTGGCAGTTAACTATGATATGAATCTAGAAATGTAATTCAACCTTCCCAAGAACCCACGAATTTGTTTCTATGTATGTGGCTTGGGTATCTCGAGGATTGCTTTCATCTTATCTGGATCCACCTATATTCCTCTCTGGCTAACAACAAAATCGAGCAACTTCCCAGATTTTACCCCAAACGTGCACTTCGCTGGATTCAATCTCAACTTGTACTTACGTAGTCGCTCGAACAACTTCTGCAAATTGACTAAGTGCTCCTCCTCCGTTCTTGATTTTGCAATCATGTCATCAACGTAGACCTTGATCTCCTTATGCATCATGTCATGGAACAATGCCACCATGGCCCGTTGATATGTTGTCCCAGCATTTTTCAGCCCAAACGACATCACCTAATAACAGAAGGTTCCCCACAGAGTAATGAAAGTCATCTTCTCCATGTCCTCGGGTGCCATCTTTATCTGATTATACCCTGAAAACCTGTCCATGAAAAAGAATAAGGCGAAACGTGCTATATTATCCATCGGAACGTCAATGTGCGGTAAAGGAAAATTATCCTTTGCATTGGCTCGATTTAGATCTCGATAGTCCATGCACATTCACATTTTTCCATCCTTTTTTCAGGATTGGCACGATGTTGGCAACCCACTCTAGATATCAGGCAACAACTAAAAAACCCACATCAAAGTGTTTCTTCACCTCTTCTTTTATCTTTAGGGACATCTCAAGCTTCATTCTCTTCAATTTTTGTTTCATCGGGGAGCATCCAGGATTCAACGGTAACCTATGTTGCACAATTTTTGAGTTCAAACCAGGCATATCCTATTAAGACCAAGCAAAAATGTCTTGGTAGTCTCACAACAAGGCCACCAACTCTTCTCGAACGTTAACTGACACACAAGTGCCAATCTTGACCTTTTTTTTCTCTTCACTAGTGCCCAAGTTAACAACCTCTGTTTCCTCTTGATGCAGTTTTATCTCCCTTTCTTCCCGCTCCACTATTCTCAACAAATCAGGAGGCAATCCCCAAACATCGTCTTCTTCCTCTTTGGTTTGATTAATTGGCTGCTCAAAATTGACATCCAGGGCCTCAGTATCACTTACTTCACAAGACTCATTATCAAATTTGCAGCAAATCATTTAATCGCAACGAAAATAAATATGCCGAGAGATGAAATAGACAAAGATGCAAAAGGGAATATATCTATACAAATGCAGTATATTAACGATCACTAGAATTTTAAAGAAAGGTACACCCGACAAAAAAAGGTAACTCCTAAAGCCTTAGGCACAACAATAGGATCTAAAACTATTCTATTACATCAAATCTAAAACAGAAATCCTCGATTGCTCAATGCGCTATCCATTTCCCAAGTTAAAGTCTGGAGGGCATGGCAGCACCCAGTTTGACAGATCATCATCGGCCTCCTCTTTCAGCATGGTAACCTGGCCAGCATACATCCATCCCGCACTCCTGAAGCTCTTGCTAATGTGACAGATAGGGACCCTCTCTACCCGCGATTCACACCTTTAAAGATGAGCCAAGCACTTTTCTTTTCTCTCTAGAGTAATTCTTCTCTTGTCAGTATTGGTGGGCTTGTAACCCAACTCAAACCTCCCATGATTTTTGGTAACTTCAAACAAAGTCATCATGCCATCACCATTTCGGCCCAAACCCATCATGGGCTCATATCCATCCCTCAACATAATCTGAGCCACCATCATGGAGGCCTTAGACACTCTTAGCTATATTGGGAAGGACTCCACATAGGAATTGTCCATGACCTCCAATGCTTGGAAAGCCATTTCAAGAGATTCCTCTACCGCCTCAACATAGGGAGTAGCAGACGGGAAGCTAACCAATATATCCTCTTCTCTCGAGACTATGATGAGCTGACCTCTTACCACAAACTTTAATTTTTGGTGTAGGGTCAATGGGACCACCCTAGCAGAATGGATCCAAGGTTGACTCAATAAGCAACTGTAGGCAGGGTTTATGTCCATGACTTGGGAAAGTTATCTGAAATGTGTATGGGTCAATCTGAACTGGGAGATCGATCTCCCCTCTCACCATGTCGGCTGCCATCGAAAGCTCTCACCACCATGGAGCTTGGCCTCATACATGATGCATTAAATGGCAACTTATCTAACGTTGTCGTGGGCATGACATTAAGAGAAGAGCCATTGTCAATGAGCACCTTGGCTACTATATGGTCCATGCACTTGACCGACACATGCAAAGCTTTGTTGTGTCCCCTACCCTCAACCGGCATCTCTTCGTCAGCAAAAGTCAAGTAATTGCTCGCAATGATGTTGTTGATTATTCCCCCAAACTTTTGCATCAAGATGTCATGTGCTACGTGTGCCTTATTTAGAATTTTCATCAACAGCTTCCTATGAGGCTCAAAATGCAGGAGCAGCCCCAATAACGAGATCCTGGCTAGCATTTTATTCAATTGTTCGATCACTTTGAATTCACTCTGCTTAATGATTTTTAGGAATTTTGTTGCTTCCTAAGCAGATGTTTCCTTCTTGCCAGAATTATCCTCTTTCTTTGTAGGCTTTTCAATAGGAGTCTTGTTCATTACAAGGCCCATTTTCTCCCTTTTAATCACATTCTCCTTCTTTTTTCCTTTGTCTTTCGACCTTGCTAGTGGCTCGAGAGGAGTAAAAACACATCCACTACAATTCATGCCACTCATTCCAGAAATATTTGTGACTTTAGCAGTCGGCATGCTAGACCCAACACGCATGACAGATACGTCCTGCCTTCCGTTGGATACCTGTATGTCATACCTCCATGGCATTGCCTTGTTACTCTCATAAGGGAATGGAGATGGTGTCTTCACCATAACAGGTTGGAAACCTTGAGGAATGTGAGTGGTAACATCTCTAGTAAAATGAATTACCAAAGGTCTAGGCTTATTTAGGTTGGTGTCACTCGATTGCAAAAACACCTCACCTTCCTCCCTCCTCATGTGGCCAATTTCAATTTGAACCTCATTTATCAACCCTTGCAACAACTCCTTGGACACTGGGCATATTTCTACATCATGAAACTCCCCTGGATGTACTGGGCATTGATCCTCCTTATTACCATCATATTCAACCATACCAGCCTTGCGTGATGCCCCAAAAATAAATCTCTTTGGGGTCGACACATCCTCTACTTTCTTCAACTCCCAAACCTCCCCTTCTTCAATAGTGTTCACAGAGGAGCTTCCATGATTCGTGAAGGGATTATTTCTCACGTTGGGACTATCATCTTGAAACATATGCCACCCCGTATTAATCAAGCTTTGTGCTTTATGCTCAAAGGCCACACATTGTTCAATGGAGTGCCCCAAGACACCACCATGATAGGCGCATGTAACATTGGGATTATACCATCGGGGAAAGAGAGGTTGGTAGATCTTCCCTGGGCTTACTACTGCCATTTAGTTATCGAGCAAGTATGGTAGTAGGTTAGTGTATGATATTGGAATCGGGGCGAATTGGACTGGTTTCTTTTCTTGGAAATCTCTTCTTGGGTTAGTGTTTAGGTTGGGATTAGTAGTAATGTTTGGTCTAGGTTGTATAGGGGGTGGATTGTGTGGGTGGTTTAGGGATGGTCTCTGTGGTTGGTTGGGTGCTCTTGGTCGAAGGGGTATTGGGTAAGGGGAGGGCTGATATTGGCCGAGCAGTGGTATTGGTGTGGGGGATACTGATACATAGGGTTATAAGGGGCTTGCGGGAAGTTCGACCACGTGGGATCCATAGCCATGGCATGGGCTTCTCCTTCTCTCTTCTTCACTCCATTCATCCCAGGTCTCCTACTACTAGAATTCGTTGAAGCACCATAATCAAACTTCCCCTTCTTCAAACCTACTTCAATCATTTCCCCTGCAAACACCAAATCCACAAAGCTCGCAGGCATATATCCCACCATCTTTTCATAATAGAACATTGGCAATGTGCCTACTATCATCATTATCATTTCTCTTTCTGCCATAGAGGGCCTACCAAAGCTGCCAGGTCTCGCCACCTTTGAGCATAATCTTTCAATGACTCATTGTCTCTTTTGGACAAGTTTTGCAGTTGTATTTTGTCTAGCACCATGTCAGAGTTGTATTGGTATTGCCTAATGAAAACATCCATCAGATCCCTCCAAGAGCGAATCCGAGAGGGTTCTAGGTCAGTGTAACAGATAATAGTCACCCCAACCAGGCATTCCTAAAAAAAATGCATTAGCAGCTTCTCGTCCTTCACATAAGCCCCCATCCTTTTGTAATACATCCTATGGTGGTTCTAAGGGCAAGTGGTCCCTTTGTATTTATCAAAATCTGGCACCTTGAACTTCAGGGGAATAGTCACATCGGGTACCAAACATAGGTCTGACATGTCGGCAAAACCATAACTTCCCTATCCTTCGATGGTGTGCAACCTCTCCTCTATATGCTCAATCTTTTCCTTCTCAAATACTAAGGGAGGTCCTTCCCCCCTTAGGAAATGCAAGGGTTGTGACAACGTGCAATATTGAGAGGCTCCAGGAGCGTTCAGCACAGGGATGCCAAAAAATGCCTTCCCTTTAGCGGTATATCCTGGATGGGGCCTAAAACTAGTTACAGTGTGGTCTATGGGAGCTTCTCGTGCCTCCTCCCTGGCATTAGAGTTATAGGCATGAGTATGATCGGGTTGAGTTTGATGATTCTCAGTACAAACAGGGATAGGATTAGTAACATTCTCGGCAGGCACCGGTACAACAAAGGGTGGTGTATAGTTGGGAGGCAAACCATATGGTGGAAAAATATATCTATTATGGCTCTAGGTGTATTGAGGCCCATATGCAGTTACCCCCGTCACACCTCCTTGACCTTTCACATCTAACACTAGGTGACTTTCTTGATTAACAATGGGCGAGTGAGTTGGGTCCCTCTCAGTAGCGGTATTGGCAGCAACAACTACAACAGCACTAACCTCCATTATCTTCCTCATATCCATCACCGCCTCCATCATTATTGTCATTTTCCCCTTCATGGTCTCCATGTCAGCCTTCATTTGTTCCTGCACTTGCTCTATTTCACTCATTATCTTGGTCTTGGCATGTGCCCGGTGAGGGTGTCGTAAAGCGCAATTTTTCTTGTTGGTTACAATGGTTACTTTTTTTATTTCAAGGAAAGAATGCAATGAGCAATGCATAAAGACGCAACAACCAATAAGCATGAATGCATGAAAATGATAGGTTTCTACAATATTGCAAATTTTACACAAGTTTCTCAAAAGAACATAGGGTCAAACCAAACCCACTTTTCATTAAAACAAAATTGGGTTCATTACATCGTGTTAGGGTACAACCAAAAATAAATAACAAGTTCATCGGCGGTTCTTAATTATGTGAGTCATCAGTTCGACCATGTGTTGGTAGTAATAAAAAAGACTATGAATTTCGTCAGGAGCAGAGTATATATCAGCCCTCGCCTTGGCTCTAGCAAGCAGTTTTGGGAGCTCTTGACTTTCATTTAGTGTGATCACAAACCTATTCATCCATTTCCTTCTTTCCTGATGTAGTAGCTCTATCACTTCCTCCCTTGCTTCTCTTTCACCCTATAAGGATAACACTTCCGCCTACTCGTTTCTCAAAGTTTGGCCATGTATAGTAGCCAGATCTTACCTCTCCCTCATCATATTTACCTCGTATTGATCAACAATTACTAGCATATTCTTTTCCATCATGCCTAGCCACTCCTTCAAGCTTTCCTTTGACTCCCAACAATCTTTCAACTTATCTCTCAGTGTCACTTTTTTTGTTATTGCTTGGTCCCTCTCTGCCCTTCTCAGTTTGAGTTCATTACTATTTCCTGACAAAGCTCCTTGGTACCTTTTTTTGTTCGTTTCTTCCCCTTTATCCCTTCTCATTTCTTGCTCCAATGCCTTGGTTGTTGACATCCTTTAGCCTATTGCATTCTTTCCTTACCTTGATAACTACTCCCTTCAACTTTTCTTTCGTCCCCGTGGATTTCTACAATTCTGCTTTCAATTCTCTAACCTCCTCCGTCTCAATAGGTACATCTATCTCGACCCTTTCATCATTTTTCTTCTTAGGCACCTTGACATCTCGCACCCTATTCTCCAACCACTATGGATAACTGCCTACAACACCTTCATCTTTCTTCCTTAACTCCTTGTCCCTCCTATTTGGTGAGTCCCACGCCTTCCTAATTTGTTGGTGCAGACCGAGATGTTCTTTGTTCAATCCTCGAGCAATGAATGGTTGGATAGCTCCATTCGAGGGTGGTCCGTTGATTGGGTATCCTAACTGCTTGATCCCTAGCATAGGGTTATAGTTGACACAACCCTTTGTTCCCATCAGAGGGATGTTAGGGAAAGCTCCACATCGACATAACACATTAGGCACCTCCTCCCACCTTAGGAACCAACAAATTGTTGAACCTATCATGCTAGCCAAAAGCTCCTCCCAATTAATCTTGCTCTTATCAGGTGCCATGCAAAAATCTTCTAATGGAGAAGTAGGCCTACCATTATGCATCACAAAATGAGATACCATCCATACATAGAGTGTGGGCAAACAACAGATGACTCTAGTGCTTTTCTTTTCCCAACTCAAGTCCAGAGTATAGTACACATCAGCAAGGATGGCAACCACAGGACTTTCACATCGATAATAATAGGCTAAGAATGTGTCAACTGTTGCCAGATCAATCCGGTCAATCATGCTAGGGAAAAGGACCACTCCATATATTAAGAGAGCTAGAATACTCATGAAATACCTCCACTCTCTTTTACTTGCACATTCTCGTGCCTTATGCTCCATGAATTTCTTTGGGAAGCTCCTAACTCCATTCCTATTCACCTCCTTCTCTCTGAGTTCAGTCACTGAAATTCCCATCACTTTGGATAATCTAGGCATGGACGGAGAGTGTCCCAAAGGGAAGAAAGGCTTAGTTCCTCTCAGAGGGCATTTAACAATCTTTTCAAACTCCTCAAGCATGAGTACTAGCTGGAAATCTCTAAAAGTGAAGCATCGCATCTGCTGATCATAATACTAGACCAAAGTGATAATGGCAGCTGTAGACACTTATATCATGGCTAAGTCCAGAATCTTCCCATAAGTATCGACAAAATCTCGATGTTGTTGCGGTGCCATCAACTGTTTTAGTGCTTTCAAACCAGATAAGTCAGGCATCAGAACCTTAACATGTGCGAACCTCTTGGTGAAAAAAGCTTGATTTGACCCTATACTTTAGAGCAGTGTTTCCAATTAGCAATTTTCAGTAACCTACTCAAACAAATCAGAATGCAATGAATGAGCCAGAGCTATGATTAATGAACATGAAGAGTGATGGGAACGAAGATCCCTCACTTGATCGTGCACATCATTTTTAATATCCAGAAAAAGCCTACCCCCCTTTTTTAAGAGCTGATGAGCTAACATTCGCTAACCCGATGTGCACCATCATGCAAAAGGATGCCTACGTTTCCGTCGCATGGATAAATGTTGCATGATCATGAGAATGCATAGACATACAAGGCATGAGCAATATGTGTGAGGAAGATGCATAAAATGCGTCAAATGATGCTATAAGATATGACATGAATGACTAATTAAGATATGCAAAATCTTAACTTATACGGCATGCACTCACTGTAAGCAGAGAAAGAAAACCTAATGTGCATGAGCAAGAAAAAATTAAGACAAAAGAACAAGAAAGCTCTGTGTCCCTAATTCGGCAGCCTAACGACATAGTTCTAAGGGTCCACTATTAATTACATTTTCTATGGGTAGTTCTAAACAAGTCTCACCGGCCTCTATAGCTAGCAACCCTTTTTCTAACAACATACGCGACAGTAGACGACCTTCCAGTGGCGATGCATCACTCGAGAGGGAAACTCTAAATAAGGGTTCACGATAGCCAAGCGAGTCCAAGACCCATCGTGACACTCGTTAGACCTCCACTCCTCATGGCTCACTCAGACCCGGGTATAGGGCCCATCATTTCAAAGTGTGTGATAAGGTGTAGGTGAAGTGTGTGAGTGAAGCAACCTAAATGACTACCCAACCCTACTTACAAAAGAACCAGAAAATTCCCAGACAGGTATAGCAGCTGTCGTCCACCCTAGGATTCAATAACAATTATTTCTACCCATAAAGCAATAATTAAACACAATCATACACACGGAGAAAACAACATAGCGACATATATGCACGCAATAGCATAACAACATATAAAAGAAGTGAGATCAAAACGAAATTGCGAAAAAGAACGAAATGAGAATAATAATGAACGGAAGCAAGGCGCATTTATAAATAAAAGAAAAAAGGAAAAAAATAAAATAGAAAAAATCACGATGAAATCGCACACTCGATTAAAATGACTTGACTCTCTACTGGGTCCCCAGTGAAGTCGCCATCTGTCGCAACAGATGTCACGATGGGACGGTGAAAGAAAATAAAAGAGAATTTTTTTTCTAAGAAGAAAAACAAGAGGGAATCACCACCAATGTTTATTTAAGGGGAAAAATTAAGAAAACCAAAAGGAAGGTTTGCGAATTTTGAAAAGAAGGGGTTCGGGAGTTGTTTACGCATAGGGAAGGTGCTAACACCCCACGAGCCCATCACAAAGGATGACAGCCTTTAATCGAGTGTGCAATAAAAATAACGTGACTTCAAAATTATTTATTTTCCCAAGAGTGGTGAATTTTTTTGTGATTTTGTTGTTTTCCAATCGACAAGGGTGTTGCCCTTGCTTCTACGTATCCCCAAGTGCAATGAGGAAATCAGACCTACGTAGTTCTTTAGGTAAAAATGTTTATGTCTTGAATTGATTTTATCTTTCTTGAAAGATTTATTCTAATTACAGAAAAAAGAGTCGTTAAGGCATTGGACCTTGAAATGATCTCAAGTGATATTTGATGAAAAGAAGTTGTGAATTGATTTTTGATTTGGTTTTGTTTATTGGTCGGATATCCTTCGTATCCACCTATTACGAACAGGAAGAATATCTTCGAGCGTGTAAGGTGAGTCCAAGACCTAGCGTCGCGTGCTATGAAAATAAAATGTTCTGGGAGAATTACTAGGCAAGTCCAAGACTTAGCATGGAAATTTAAAGTAAAACAAATAGTAAAAATAACAGAATCATGGGAACAATGGAAATAACGGAAAATACGAAAATAATGAAATTTAGTGCGTCGGAAATTGTAAATTACAGAAACGACTTAAGTTAATTCAAGAAACATAGGATTGGATTTCATTGTTCATACCCTTAGTATCCTAATAAGATTAACATATATAAATCATTTTGTAACATCACTGATGCATCCATATTTATCCCAAGCTGATTCCTCGCACTTGGAACCTAATAATATTTACTAAATATTGACCCCTCGCATATGCAGTAAATACCCCATCATTACAATTATATTCTCGTGCTTTTTTGTAATCAAAATGTCATGCTCTATTCCTAGCAACGTAACGTAAAGAGTAAAATCATTCGGTTCAAATTCTAAGATTACTTTCCAGTCTCACTTAAAATCCAATTTCATAACACTAGTTATCAACTAGAATCAAGCATTATGAGTAAAATGAAATTACCAATAATGAGTAGAAAAGATTAATACATATATAATATCAAAAGGGACATATAACGATATCAAGATTACATCCAATCCTTAAGAAAAACTAATCGATCATTGCGCAGAGCACAAGACTAATAAAAGAAATGACGAAGGAAGTGATTCACGATCACAACTCTACAGGACCTCGACTCCACTTTTCCTCTTCTCCTTCTTCTTCTATGTTTTCTTTGTTTTTTTTTTGTTGTTGAACCCCTTTTTCCATCATCCTTGCATGGCTATTTATAGAAAACAACCATTGAGTGTAAGGAAACTTGCCCAGGCGAGCTGCAGCTCGCCCATGTGAGTTGCTTACTTAGTGGTGAAGGTATCTACTCGCCCAGGAGAGCTGTAGCTAGCCCATGCGAGCTGTTGCTAGCCCAAGCGAGTTGCTTTCTTAGGGCTAAAGTTACATCTTAGCCCAAGTGAGCTGGATGCTAGCCTAGGTGAATTTAGGGTCAGAAATCTTCATGAAAAGACCATTTTTCCCCTTCCTTGTGGCTTTGTTTCTGGATCTAACAAACAACCATCAAAACCCTGACTGACCCCTTGGCCTTGCACTGTAACTGGTGTCAAACGCCGCAATTCGGTTGACAATGATAAAAGCATTATACTCGGACGATAAAAGATTACACCTGAACGAAATTAGGGTCTGATAATGGTGAAGGCATCCACTCGCCCAGGAAAGCTGTAGCTCGCCCAGACGAGTTGCTTGCTTAAGCCTGAAGTTACATCTTTAGCCCAGGCAAGATGGATGTTAGCCTGGGAGAATTTAGGATCAGAAACCTTCATGAATAGACCATTTTGCCCTTCCTTTAGGCTTTGTTTATGGATCTAACAAACAATCATCAAAACCTACAAAATCATGGATGAATCTTTCATATTTAAACAATATTAGTAAATGTACAATATATATAAACAACTAGATTTAATGGTAGTTTATAAGAAAACTATTACGATCAAAGGATAAGTGCCAACAATTTAATCCCAAAGATAACTGAAATTTGGCACTTATCAGGGTGGTTGCAAATTTTCAATTTTTTTTTGTTTTAAAATGCATTTTTGAAATGAAAATGTGTTCAATAAAAATTGGTTTAAGTTGGTTTTTTACACCATTTTGAAACAATTTTTACCCCTTTTGAGAAACAAAGAAAAGCATATATAGTTTATGGTTTACATTTTACCCTATAAAACCTTTCTTTCATGATTGAATCTCCCCTCTTGTGCCACTCTCCCTAACATATCCTCTCTTTCGTGATCTCACCTTGCCTCGCATCGATCTCCATCTCCCTTCTACCTCTGTCATTCCATCGCACTGTCGCTTTTCCTCTCCCTTTGGTGTGTCGATCTGCTTTTACTTCGTTGTGATGTCATACTCCTTCTCTCTTATACAATGCTCTCTATCTCTTATTTGAACCCCGTTCTCCCTTCACTATGTCGCTCGCCGCTCTTCATTGCTCTTTCTCCTTCTTGTATGTTGCTCTTTCTCCTTGCACACTATGATGCATTAATATAATAATCATGTCTTTATTCTATTGAAGTGTGGTTTTGATGTGGGTGTGCCAATATGTTTTTGTCAGGAGTATGGACCATCTTTGGTCTTGGGCTAGTGTGGGAAGAGCATAGCATGTTGGATAAACTGCATTTGTTGTTAGATATCTTGATTTTTGGTTTTTGGAAGGGTCCTCGGGTACAAATAAGTTTGGGTTATTAAGGAGTGTGTTTGTGCAGCAACAAGGTTCTTGTTTCATTTTTGTTTGGAGGAACTTCCTGCTTATGTATCTTGGCTTAGGGTGTTATGCAGAAAATGTATTTAGGCTGCTACATATATTTTTTGTTGTGTTTCCTTGGTTTGGAGTTATGCATGGAACATATTTAGTTTGTTTGTTGTTATTTTCTCATCTAGGACCAAAAGTGTATTTCATATTCTGTGTTTAATATTTTTGTGTTTACTATTTTTGTGATGTTTCCTTGGTTTACAATTATTCAGAGAATTTTGGGCATAATGTTATGAACTCTAAATGACCAAATAAACCTTGATTATGAAGCAATTTCAAACTATAAAGAAAAAATGAAAAAATAGAAGACATTTTTCAACTAATGTGGAATTTTAACCATTTCTTGGTATAATCCAAAAATAAGAATTGGATTCTATTTGAAGAAGAACCACCTTCCTTACATTCCACTGGTTGGTAGTAATGTCATTCCCTTATGGAAGCAACACTCTTTCATGAAACATCTTTCATTATTTTTTGTATGGTTCATGTAATTGGCAACAGAGGGATCAAGCAAGAGTGCATAGGTGCTAAGAATTGTTTAGCAATATATTTTCTAATAAATTTTGACGAGTCCTATAGTTATTTCTCTTTTGAACTATAGTATATTGTGTTTTGTTCATGTTCATGTTAGAGTGGTTGTTTTAAGTCAACTTTATTTTTAGCATGGTAAGTGAGAATGAAGTGGTTGGAAATGATGTGGTTGAGATCTAGCAACCAAAAAAGATATATGGCCACAAAATATTGAATCTCATTTCATAACTTTATTGGAGGAGGAAGTTAAGAAGGATAATAAACAGGCTACTACTCTTACAAGGTTGGCATGACAACAAATCAAGGAAGAGATGATAAATATTTGGCAAGTAATACACAAAAGATCAGTTTAAGGACAAGTTTAATCAGCTGAGGGAAAAATGGAAAGGTTTCACCAACTTTATTAAAATGGACATTGAATTAGGGTAAAATTCAACTACTGAATAAATTATGGCCATAGATGATGAATGGGAGAAGCTATGTGAGGTGTGTTTTAATTTTATTCTATGTCTTTATGGTATATTATTAATGATTATTGTTTTACAATACACTAACAATTGAAATTTTGATCTTGCAGAAATATAAATCAGCAAGGCATTTTAAGAAGAAAGGTTGTCTTCATTAAGATAAATTGTGTATCATTTTTAGGGACATAACTACCTCTGGTGCAAATCAGCATTGTTCTACAAAAAGTCCATCAATAAGTGATCCTGATGACTGTGAAGGAGATGATGTTGATAAGGAGAAACATATTTCTCAACCAAAAAAGAAAGCCCTTGTTAGTTCTAACACAAAGAAAATAAAATCAAGAGAAAAATGACATTTGTTAATGCTTTGATAGTTATGATTTAAAGTTCTAAAAGAAAAGTTGATATTCTGGAAAAGATTAGCACAAGTCAGGCTGTAGGGTCATCCTCTAATGTTACAATTGGGGATGTAGTTGGAAAAAACAATGAGGATAATAACAAATTGATGACTTATTTAAACATTCTTGAAAAACTTGAAGGAATTGATGCTACTCCTTTTTAAAAGTAGTCAAGGCATTGAAAGATGACCCTGGTTAGAGAGATGTGTTGCTGACATTGAAAGATCTAGTCCTTAATCTCTAAATATGTTTTATGCTTATGTTTGGATTAAAACACGTGTATGCTTGAATCTTTGAATTTTTATATTTATGTTTTCATTAAGACTTGTAATTTTCTATATTTCATTCTATGAACCTATGTTATGGATTGTTTGATTTATGAATGTTATTTAGTTGTCCTAATTTTTAGTGTGAAGTAGAAATATTTATATTGTTTATGTTATTGTTAATCTGTAGGTTAATTGTCATGGAAGACATTGTAGAAGCTAAGCAGATGATTTAGACGAAGAGATTGAAAATATTTTGCAGCTTTATATTATGTTTGAATATACTAATTTGTTGAAGCCAAACCCTCCACCATAGAGGACTTCAAAATTGAAGGAACATGAATGGGTGGTTGAAACATTGAATGGTCATCCAAGAAATTGTTATGAAACATTTTGAATGATGCCATTCCAATATATTAAGCTATGTGAGTTGTTAATAGAAAGGAAATTTTTTTTGAAGACATTACATTTTTAACTGTTCAAGAACATGTTGTCATATCTTTGGTCATTATTTGCCAAATGACAACTACTAGATTTATAGTGAGTTGTTTTCAACACTTGGTAGACACTATTCATAGGCATTTTAAAAGTGTTCTAAAAGATATGTTATCTTTTCAAGGAATTGATTGTTCCTTTTTCTTTTGATGGAGTTGCTCTAGAAATATAATTCAATCCAATATATAATCATTTTTTCAAAGTAGTCATTATTCTTTTTTTATATATATAATCATAATCTTTTTTGTTATATATATATATATATATGTGTGTGTGTGTGTGTGTGTGTGTGTGTGTGTGTGTGTGTGTGTGTGTGTGTGTGTGTGTGTGTGTGTGTGTGTGTGTGTGTGTGTGTGTGTGTGTGTGTGTGTGTGTGTGTGTGTGTGTGTGTGTGTGTGTGTGTGTGTGTGTGTGTGTGTGTGTGTGTATTATTTTGTTAAAGAATTGTTTAGGAGCTATTGATGGTATGTATATTTCAGCATGCATTCCAAAAGATCAACTATCAATGTGTCGTGTTGTTGCTCATTTGACATGAAGTTTACATTTGTAATGGTTGGTTGGGAAGGTACGACGAATGACTCAAGAGTCCTTTTAGAAATAATTTAGAACTCAGATAATCATTTTTCCATTTCCCCTGAAGGTAAATATTATCTAATGGATTCTAGATAGATCAACATGATTGTCTTTCTTTCACCATATTGTGGAGAACTCTATCACTCACACGATTATAGAGGCCAACGAACATCCCAAGGTCCAAAAGAGTTATTTAATTGTACACAATCTTCATTACGTAATGTAATTGAAATGTGTTTTGGGGTTTTAAAAGCACATCTTCATATTATAAAATCGATGTTGTCATATGCCTTGAAAAAACAAAAATATATATCACTTGCATGTTGTGTTTTTCATAATTTTATTAAAATGGAAATGCAAGATGGTCATCTGTTTAGACAAGAAGAAAATGTTGAAGTAGAAGTTGAAGAACTAGATGGGAACAATATGATACAAC
Organism: Glycine max; assembly: GCF_000004515.6. Classification (NCBI taxonomy): domain Eukaryota; kingdom Viridiplantae; phylum Streptophyta; class Magnoliopsida; order Fabales; family Fabaceae; genus Glycine; species Glycine max. The sequence continues at coordinate 20,232,490 of NC_038254.2, forward strand.
AACAAATTCATCCTTTGTCCTAATAAAGACCTTATTATTTGTTTACTAAATCAAAACTTTTGATGGCTATTAATTCATCCTTTGTCCTAACTATATCCTAATTTTTGAATTTGAGTTAGCCTACAAATTCAAATTCTAAGATTATATTACAGTTTCGTGAATATGTTATTGGATCACTCACATTTATTTATGCTTTACATATCTATTGCAACTATAAATTAGAGTTTTCAATCAAAGACAAACATATTATAAAATTACATTTTTCTTACTCATAAAATAAACCATTCTAATAATGTACTAGGCTGGAGATTTCTAAAGTCATATGTCGATTAAGACTTATATTGGCTTTTGAAATTTAAAATCACAATTCTTATGATATTTAAGGCTTTTAATTAGTATGAAAAGCTACATTCTTTTACAATTTTTTTAAAAATTATTCTTAGTAAAATATCAAATTCTTCTATAAATATAAAATGGAAATAATTTATTTTTTAGGTAATAAAAATTTATCACAAAGACAACATAAAAATATTACCATCCAAAAATAAACCCTAAATTGTGAAATTCACAAACACTACCTTATTTGTTATGGGTAGCAAAATGGGCCGAACTTGTTGAATCACCTCATTTAACTTGCTAATTTTGGTGGATTGGATTGTATATATAAGATATCAACTACTAACCCACTTAAATCCATGTGTTTTTTTGACCCGCAAAAAACGAGTTGATGATTAGATGTGATTCAATCACACATTTTTGTTAATCAAATTATACATGTTTACATAATTAATTTTTTTTTACATATTGTATAACATTTTTAATATATCACAAAAATTTTATTTATTTTATTTTATATTTAGCATACTAACTTGTTGGCTCCTAACTCACCCATAAAAAGGAAGTTGACTATATTCTTAAGTCATATTTCTTGAATGGGCTAGTCTATTTTGCCTTGCTTATGACAAACTATTTTATTTCTTTATATATATATATATATATATATATATCATAATAATAGCAACAATAATGATCAAACCTAATTTTTTTAGTCAATGAGATCCAATTCAGTTGAACAAGGTGTGCGAGTTACTATGAATCTCCTGTGCCGTCTTTAGCAAAATTAGTTAAAAGATGAAAAACTAGTTTATTAAATCATAAGTGTTCGATAAAACTGACTGTTGAAGTAATTGAAAAGTATAAAATGACAGAAAAATAATAAAAGCATAATTTATTTTAAAAATATAATAAAAAAATTGAATAAATATATTAAGAATAAAAATAAAATAAAATATAAAAAATAAAAATTAATAAAAAATTAATAATTAACCCAAAATGTGACCCTTAAAAGGTTTTGAGAAGCCACTTAATCACCCCTATTAATTATATTTTTATATTTATTGGAACATAAAAAGAAGGGGAAGAACGATTCCCAAAATAATTGGGCACAGCAGGAGGGGGGGCAGAACAGAGTAGACGAGGAGCAAAACACGCACAAGTGTGGTGGTGGCGCGCCACTCATTGCCCCCATCTTCCATCTTCCATTTCTGCACTCAACAATTCACAAGCAACGTAAAAACCAACACTTTCCACTCACTCTTCTCTCAAATGCACGATGGAGGAACAACAACAACAACGGCAACAAAAACCAAAGGGTCCTCTCCCCATTGACTGGAGCCGGCAGTTCCAGAGCGACTCGCCGCCGCGCGAGTACGACGTCGTGCCGGCCTCCGCCGTCATGTCGTCCGCCGATCAGGACGACCTCTCCGCTATTCCCGATCACAAGCTCAGGGAGTCGATTCAGAGCAAGAAGAGGACCCTCGACGTTACCGGCAAGAATTTGCCCGACAAGGGCGTCAAGCTCCGCGCCACCATCGACCGCTACCAGCAGGAACTTACTCGCCGGGAACAACAAAAGCGTCTCCGCCAGGTTCTGCTTTTCTTTTTTGTGACATTGCGTTTGATTGAGGCGTTCATTTTCTAGGGTTTTTCAATTTTTTGTTGTTGGTATAATTTGTTTCTTTGTTGCTTTTGGTTTAATTGCTTATGTTTTGTTTGATTTTTGGTTTTCCTTTGTAGAACAGGAAGATGACAAGGACCGGAAGCCGCAGCCCGGACAAGCTTCATGCACAGATGCTGTTACTGAGGGTAAGTTTTTTTTTGTTTTTTTTTTATATAATTATTATGCAGTGATTCCTGTTATGGGTCAACATTTGAGTATGTAGGCTTCTATTTGTTTGCATGGTAATGGTAGGATTAGATGGAAAACAAAGGTATGGATGGGTTGAAACTTGAAAGTTAAGCTTCTTGACAGTAGGGATTCCAGTGATATTTTGTGACTGCTCCAAGAAAGTGGCTATTGAAACTGATCTATAAGTGTATTTTAGTGCCAATGCTCTTGTGGCGTAATGGCAATGGTGTTGTATTTGAATCCTGTATATTAAAGATTTTCTGGTGAAAAGATGGGAGAATATCTTGGTTATAGTCTACTAAGTGCCATTTTTGGAAAAAGAAATTTTTTTTATGTCCTTAGGAGATTATAGATGTCAACATTTTATTCCTGATGTTTTGGAATGATATATATCCGTAAAGCATAGTTTTCAATTGTGTGGTATAGCAGGATTGCATCACCGAGTGGTTCTTTGGCACTATGGAATTCAAATGATGTACTTTGCATCTATCCCTGACCTCTGTGGTCATTTCTCACCTTCTAGCTTCTCTTGCTCTCTAACTTGTATCTAAAATTTCACAATGGCAGCCATCCCACCATTTGCTATCTGGCTATAGCAGTTTTGGGGTGATCTGCTGTGTGTTGCTATCCAGGATTGATAACTATGTTGTAAAGCAAGCCACAAGACATGATTAAAATACTTGTTTGTTGCATATTAAGAAACTGATTGTTTTTGTAGGTGTGTCTAATGACTTGAGAGAAGAGAATTTGTCGTCTCAAGCTCAATCACAATCCACTTTTGCATCTTGCTTTGTTAATAAAATGGAAGATAATGTAAGATCCTTTGCATCATTTGTAAATTACTCAATTTTTCCCTTTCTAACTTGCCTGATATATTACCTTATCTGACTTTAATTTGTTAAGCAGACTAATTGTACAGCTTCTGATGCATTTAGAAAAGAGATATCACTTTTCAAACATCGTGGCAACCAGAAAATACAAGACAATGGAGAGCCTAGGAGAAGAAAGAGACATCGATCATCATCAAGAAAATTGCAGTTTCAATGCCCTAGTAAACTTTCCAAACGTGATACTTTTAGTGATGGTAAAACTTGCAGAGCAACTTCCCCTTTCAGTCTGTGGAATAATGGGAGAAATCTGCCAAGATGCTACCCAAAAGTGTAAGAGAAAATCTTGTGGTTTTTCATTCAAATTCTTTTTAGTATGATAACATTATTGGGTGATTTTGATGTTGTTGTATTTAGTTACTTTATTTAGTTGTTTTGCCATCCTCAGTTTACTTGAAATGTGTATTTTGCCATTCATAAAACTGATTTAGTGCATTTTTTACTGTGCCAATTAGATATAGATATACAGGGTATTCATTGTTTCATGAGGTTGTGTATATTTGGTGTGGTGTCTATGGATATTTGAGGGTTCACAATAAAGGCTAGTCCATTTCCTCCAAAAGCACAAAGGGGTAGTTATCTCCTTACTTTATTTTTCACTTTCCCCAACTGATTCCAATGAAATTTCCATGGTACATTGATTGGGGATTTGAACTGTAATCTTTAATGTAAAATCTTAGGAGCTGAGAGGAATTGTCTCATGCTATTCCAAGTATTCCATAGAGTTCAAGTGCCATATTGGATGGCTAGAGGATGAATGGATGATTTATGAATATTCCAAGTATTTCTGATCTATTTTTCTGTCTTAGAAAGGGATTAATGTATGATGTTTAATGCTTAAATTAATACATCTATGATTTTCAAAATAAGATATGAATGTTAACTGTTCTATGTATTGCAATCATGTTCCACTCCTGTTTGTAATTAGTTTGTGTTGAAAGGTTATCACATCATCATCGTTTGCTACAGAAAATTATTCATATGATTTCCTCTTCTGCATGACCGCTCCCTTTTCTACTTATGCTGAAGGTGGTGGCAGATATAGCTTGTTAGTTTCGACTCTAGCTTTAGGTTTTCTGAATGAATAAATTCATATTGTTGGATTCTTATTTTCTCTTTACCCACATGGTAGGAAGGATGCTTTTCAGGCAATTCAATTAGATGGCTCAAGGCCCAGGAAGGTGTGTCTATTTTTTCTTATTTATCCATTCTTATTATGTTGTTTGCCCATGACATTTGGCTGTTGTAGTTGTTACTTATACAAGTCTCAAATCCCAATTTAATCAGTAATATGTTGATGATCTGACACATCTTTAGCTTCGCTGAGTACTTACTGGTGATTAGTTACATATTACATGTTTTAAACATGGTCAGCCCATTGTTCTTGATATTGATGATGATGACGACGATGATGAAGCTCATATTGTGGAGAAAACAGAAAACAAATTTCCTGAATAGTAAGTGAATTTGATTGCTTTTATTTGTTTATTTATTTATTTTATCTTTTGCAATATGCCTATAAAATCCTTTGTATTATTTGATTTGGGTCTGTTTCTTTTCAGCCTGAAAGAAGCTAAGATCTATTTTCCATCAAGGTAATTCTAAAGTATAATATAGTAACATGGTCATTCAACTAAAATTGTCTTTTTTACTTTGCATGACTTGTTGACTTTCCTTTGTGATGGCTCAGAGATGATCCAGAGTGTGTTGAAATTTGTTACACAGACACAAATTGCCTAGCCCCAGAAGGCTATTTAACATCAACTATTATGAACTTCTACATTCAGTAAGTCAATTTACCTTCTCTAGTTTCTCCTTTGCAGGTCCTTTTAAGAATTTTTCTTTTCGTGATGAAGACAAAAATGCACAAATATGTTATCTTCTTTCCTTTGTTACCCTCAACTCATTGTATTTAATTTGTAAGGAATATAGATGGAAAAAATGTAAATCAATGCATGCTTGATTGATAAGACATTGAAGAGGATTGAACTTTTTTGGTTCTTCAAAAATTATAGGGGATTGTCTAAGTTTATTTTATAATTTCTGCTTAAGTTATTTAGTCTCTTCATGTTTTAATTTTGGCAAACACCCATTTTTGACCTCTAATGAGATAAGCAACTTCACATTAGTCCTCCATTTATCGAGGACATCAAATTGGTCCTTTTGATGATTAATGCCAATAAGTTTGGTACTTCAAGGACCAAAGTGATGACATTTTAGGGCCCATTTGAATGGGAAAAATATCACATTATACATTTCACATTTTTCATATATTTGGTGGTCCAATGTGATCATGCATATTGTAGGAAGACCAACACAGGCGTTTACTCTAAAATTTCAATTGTTGTGTAAATATAAAATATTTTAATAGGATATTAAATAATTTAAATTTTATCAATAAGATCATATATTCTCTTTCTTTTATAACTTTTTGATCTAATGGCACTGACCCTTCTAAGTGGTTGAAACGGGTTGATGGACTATTCATAATTGAATATTTGTAATAATAATAACTGGGAATTTGATATTGTTGTCGTGGCTTTTGACTAACCAAATTGGAGTAATGTATACTGTTAAGGGTGTTGTCAAATTATCGAGTCAAGCCAAGAATTTAAAGTTGATGCTTGGTTTGCAAGAGTAGAAGATGCTAAGTTTTGGTCATTTATTTAAATGAACTAAATTTAAAACTTGTACTTAGCTTGTTAAAAATATGAAGCTTGAGTTTGACTTGTTTGGTTCATTTATACATTCATTATTTTCTTTCCCTTTATCAAATCTCTTATTGAAGAATTTCTAAGTGTATATATTTAGTATTTTTAGACATTTTTATGCTAGAAGATGAAGTTTAAATAGAAATGTATTTAGCAAAAGAATCTTTGGACATGAAAGTTAGGTAATTAAGATTCTTGATAGAATTACAATTTTTGGTTTCCTAGTGTGTCCTTCCACCTAGTAGGCACTAAAGGACCTCTCTTAATAGTGTTTTTTCTGCACAACCACACATATATCTTGGAATCAAACCCAAGATCACATGCTTAAGGGGTTTGGGCCCCTTCCACTTGGACCAACTCATGTTGGGAGAACTGCAATTTATTAAGTAATGAAGAAATAATGATAATAATAATAATAATAATAATAATTATTATTATTATTATTATTATTATTATTATTATTTATCTATATCCCTTTTATTATAAAAATGGTCATTCTCTCTCTCATCCAGGTTTAGAGGGAGAAAGTATTTTCTCTTATTAATTTTTGTGCCATACATAGTTGGAGAGATAACTAATATGCGACCGATTAGGAGTAAATAAAGGAGCAAAAGTGCAAAACAAGGGATAAAATATACAGCCTACCTAATAATAGCAACTGAGTCAATTGATTCAATTTTTTATTTTACCTATCAAATCTTCCTAAAACTCCTTACAACTAATTCTAAACTAACTTCAACACCATCTTCATTCTTCAAGTTGGTGTGTAGATGTTTATCTTGCCCAAATTGCTTACAAGAAGTTCAAATTTATGTTGGAATAATACTTTGGTGAGGATATCTATCACTTGTTGCATAGTTGGAACATTTGGCATACAAATGGCTTCATCATCCATCTTCTCTTTTATGTAGTTTTTGTGAAGTTATTGTGCTGTGCTAGATTCTGATAGGTGGTCATTTGCAACCTTGTTAGTCAAAACATAACTTCATTGGTAGGTTGATAAACATACCCAATTCTTCAAGAAGCCTTTTCTAGTGATAACATTTCACAAACTCCCTGAGTCATAGCTCTATATTCCGCTTCAGCACTGCTTCTTACTAGCACATTTTTTTTTTCTTCACCAAGACCAAGTAACCCTATACAAAATGCAATAACCTTGATGTAGACCTCCTGTCAGTGTAGATTTTCCCAGTCAGGGTCTGGGTCTGTGTAGTCATCGATAGTTTATTTTGAAGTAAATTATAAATACCTTTTACCTGGTGCATTCTTCAAGTATCTCATGATCCCTTATAATCCCTTCTGGTGTTTTTCGCAGAGTGTATGCATGAATGAACTTTCTAAACTTACTGATAGGGATGTCAAAGGGGGTTGAACCCAGCGGATCAACCCACTTAACCCACCAAACCGTGTTGGGTTGGGTTGGGTGATTCAACCCTTTCAACCCACATAACCCAACCCACCAACCTAATGGGTCAAGGGGTGGGTTGGGTTCAATGCAATCTTAAAACAGGTTTAATCAAATCCAACCCGTTTTTTTGGCAGATTGGGTTGACCCATTTGACATCCCTACTTACTGCAAACCTAGTGAACTTTTGTTTAGGCCTTGATGGTTTCTTGTCTACTTGGATAAAATGTTTAGTAATAGTCCTTGGATATATTTTCCATGTTTAGTTTCTGAATTCTCTACTTATGGCATTTTCAATTGGCTAGATATTTGCAGCAACAAGCATTGTTGACAAATAGATCATTATCTGACTACCATTTTTTCAATACATATTTCTACAAGAAGCTCAAAGAAGCTGTTTCCTACAAGGTGCTTAATTATCTTCCTGCTAATTCATTGCTGTATTTATTTGCATGCACAGGCCACAGATTATTTTCCTCAGTAAGCATACTGTTAATCATTATGATATAATGCATCATTGATTGTTCCATTTAAAATATTGTCTCTTGACTGGTTTAAGTACTGGTTAATCAGTTATTAGTACTTTTTTTGAGTTATTAAATGTGTTTTTCTTGATAATTTTGAAGGTATATTTTTGAGATTTAGGTAACTGATCAGCAATGAGGGTGAGCCCTGGTGCAGCGGTAAAGTTGTGCCTTGGTGACTTGTTGGTCATGGGTTCGAATCCGGAAACAGCCTCTTTGCATATGCAAGGGTAAGGCTGTGTACAACATCCCTCCCCCATACCTTCGCATAGCGAAGAGCCTCTGGGCAATGGGGTACGAAGTTTTAGGTAACTGATCAGCAATGCATAAAATGTGAATTGCTGACCCAATAACGCTCCTTTGGTAACAAAAATTAGTAACTTTACAAATGTGCAATCATTTTGTAGTTCTCTAGAAACTGTCCTCATGTTGCTTTTTTGTGCTGTAGGCAAGGTTATTAAACTCATGGGTTCCATGCAAAGTTGTGGAGTGTAGACTTGACTCGTAGACTCGTTAGAGTTTACCTAATACAAATAATATTAGAAACCTAATCATGGTATCAAAACATGAATGTAGTGCCATAAAATAATGAATATTCAACATTGTTAAAGTCAAATTGGTTCATTTTTCACACATAATATGGAATATTCCGTTAGAGATTGGTCCCGTGTTTACACACTACTCTGCAGATTGTCAGAGGCAGATCATGCACACCACTGTGCAGACAAGTCATTGCAAACTTGTTGGAGGTTTGTCACACATTAGTCAGGCTGGTCAGAGTCTCATCACAGTTCACAGCCTTGTTCATTTGGGCTCAGACTGGTAATTTTGTTCAAGTCTGACCCAGTTTACCCGAGTTTACCCTAGTGTATGCAAAATTGGTTCAGTGGCTACTGGCAAATAACAGTTTTTACCCTGAGAATCATATAAATTTACGAGTCAACTTGTGAATTTGATAACCATGGCTGTAGGTAGGTACATAGGACAACTGCCCTTATAGATTGAGGCGCATGTGAAATTGATAAGTAACCAAGTACTCAGGGAACCCTCCCTTAAAAGCTAGTTGTTAAGAGGGGAGAGCCAAGCCACTTAAGTACTTCACTGAGCATCCCATACTACCTGATGTGGAACTTAGGCACCCCATAATACCCAAGTCCTTATTATAGCAGAAAATAATATGAGGATCTGTTAGGGTGATTTTCTATTTGTTTTAAAGATGCTTTTGTTTTTAATGTTAATTTCTATCCTTGCCTTCCTCACTTTCCTTTCACTTTGTACTTTTTTCTGTGTATGCTCTAATTTATTATTTATTGTAATATCTAGCAAAGTGATAGAGAGATGATCTTTGCAAAGTTCAGAAGATGGTGGAAAGGTGTAAATATTTTTCAGAAGGCTTATGTTTTGATTCCAATACATGAGGAGTAAGTTTTCTTGTTAGCGTTGAACTTTTGTTTGTAAATGATAATTCTTGTAAATGGTGAGAAGTTCTTTTTGTGCTTTCCTTTGAATTAGGTCATTATCTGAAGAAACTACTATTCACATGACAAAAAGGACTGTTGTGAAGAATCATTTATCAATCTTTAGATACTTGAGCTAAAATGTTACCTCCTTATTTTATGTGAACTAATGAGCACCCTTGATTATAAGTAGTGGGACTATTATTCAAGAAAGGACAATTATTCTTGGATGTATACACAATCAATTGTAGACAGAAGGTCCACCTTAGGATATTGTATGCTTTTTGGGAGGGAAATTTCAGCGACATAGAGGAATAAGATGTAAATTGTAGTTGCAAGGTCAAGTGCCAAGTAGAGTTTTGAGCTATGGCTCATGGAGTTTGAGGTGTTATTCTTGTAATTACACCTTGATTTAATATCTCTATTTCTGTAATTATTCACCACTTTAAACATTCAGAAGAAGGTAAACTTACTGTCCTATTTGTGTATGTGGATGATATCGTTATATCAGGTGATGAGTTGATTGAGAAACTACTCTTGAATTCGAAATGAAAGATCTTGCAAAGTTAAAGTACTTGGGATTGAAGTTTGCCTACTTCAAGAAAGTTATCCTTATTTCTCTAAGGAAATTCTCTTTGATAGTTGTGTAAGGCTACTGGTGTACTCGTTGAGTAAAACCACTGAATGAGAAGTGATGAAGAGAGTGCGAAGGTTGATAGAACTCATCATTAGTGGTTAGTAGTGAAATCGGTTGTCCGGGACATACCAGACCAGATCTAGCAAATGATATCAGTATTGTTAGCCAATGTTATAAAGCCACACCTGAAAGAGGATTGCTATTTAGGAAGGTGGAAAACTAGAAATTTCTCCATGGAAGTGACACAAGTGCAAATTATGCATGTTCAATTATTAATAGGTCAGCATTTGATTATTGTATGTTTCTGAGTAGAAACTTAGTAACATGGAGGAGTAAGAAACATAATGTGGTTGCTGGGTCAAGTCCAAAGGCTGAGCCATGGCACAATGAGTTTGAGTTGTCACGGATGATCATTTTAGATATCCTTAATGTAAAATGTGAGGCACATATGAAACTATTTTGCAACAACAAATTGGTCATTAGCATTTGTGCATAACCTAATTTAGCATGCCAAGACAAAACACATTGAGATAGACTGACACTTTATCAGGGAGAAAATGGACAGAGACATTTATTTCATTTTCCTTTTTAACAAATTTGTCTCTTTTTTTCTGAGACATTTATTTTCTGTATTTTAGCTCTATCCCAGGCAAAGCATAAGTTTAGATAATGCAAGTTCATTTGTATGATTTTTCTTCAGAAAATTGATACTGAAAACCTTTCTTTCATTCAAATGTTTGATTTTAATTTATCTTTTTGGCAATTCTTTTTCTTGTTTGTTGGTTTACTTTTGTGGATGCTCCTAGGGATTTTCATGCTCTATTGGTTTTCTTTGGTATATATATTCTAAGCATCTCTTCTTAAGCCTTAATATTATTTTATAAGAAATATTGCTACTGTTATATTCTTTTGTCTATATGCTTTATTCGAGCATGCACTTCCTGCCCAAATTTTGCATTTGACAGGAGCGTATTGTTAGATATTTATCTTACCTGCCCCTCTGCTCAGTTCTGGGTTTATTACTCATGTTTCATGTATCCAGCCTTCATTGGAGCTTGATCATTATTTGTATCCCAGACAAAGAATATGAATCAGGGCCAATCATACTTCATTTGGATTCTTTGGGTCTTCACTCTAGTAAATCAGTTTTTGATAATATTAAAAGGTGAGATTAAAGAAGTGCTTGTATCTCATGTTACATTTCCATTTCATCCATGCAACGATAATTTGTTCAAACACATCTTGCCACTTCACTGCTATTCTGCTATAATTTTATGTTGGTTGTGAGGGTTGGCAAGATTTATGTCTTTTTTTTTTATGCTAAAATTCTGATGAGGTCTTTTATGATTATATAATCAAGTGATTTTGTAAGCTGCAAAGATGATGAAATTGTCTTATTTGGAAAAATTTTGATTCATTTTCATGGGAAGTATTGGAATCTATATATATATATATATATATATATATATATATATATATGCTAATGGAAATAAAAAAAGTTTTCACAACAATCTAAATTCTATTTCTAAATCATGTTTATATATTTGTAAACTAACTTTTAGAGTTGGTAATCCTATTTTGTAGCTTATCAACACAAATTTTAAGCATCTAAATATCTTCAGACTCCAGAATTTTAATTGGGATTCTTTTGATGATTTTTCTACTTATATATTTTATATGCATTCCCTGCAGGAGCAAAATGAGGTTTTTTTTTTCTTTGGGGGGCGGGGGGATTTTGGGAAACATGTTGTAACATTCTGGTTGATATAGTTGCTCTAGTTATGTGGATCTTTGTTACATAGTTGTAAGAACTATTCTGAAAAACCACTGACCTAGTGACTTAGCTATCACATTCGAAGTGCATGATAAATTTTCACTCAAACCAGTTGACCTGAGTAAAATGGATGGTTTGATCAGTAAAAGCCTATTTTGTATATTTTAGTTGTTTTGTCTAGTCTCTGGCCATCTGGCTAGATTGAACACAACTATGCCTTGTCTGTTCATCTATAATGCTATGCACTGATTGTATGTTTCTAGGCATTTATTATAAATTTAAACATCAAACTTATTGATGTGAAATTACGCTGTGTAGCTATTTGATTGAAGAAAAGAACTATATGGATCGAGAAGATGTGTCTTTAGATGTTTCAATTGCGGATAGAATATGGAAGTGCCTTCCTCGTAGAATTGAATCTCAAATCATCCAGGTAAATTTGCATGTTGTAAATCTAGAATAATGTGTTAACATAGTATGATACTATCTATGAAAGTTTGAAGACGAAATATCTTTCACCATTTGTTCTTAAAGAAATGAATATTTGACCTCTGATATGACATCATATGCCTGTTCTTTTTCTAGATTGTTGCTATCCATAATGAAATAGATTAGGTGTTGAAGTTGTTGAGTCTTTTTGCTGAGTGATTACATTTGAAGGAACGAGGTTCTTCTTCAGAACATTTGAAAACTGAGACTCTTGACAGATGATAGAAAAAACACTTTTAGCCTTTAAGTAAAATGACAATGAAGTTTGTTTCAAAATTTCATGTCGTGGGTTCAGCTTATTGAAGTTAGATTCTTAAAATTGATGCTAGAAAAGAAAGCTGCAAAATTATTGTGCAGTTTTTCGATAATTTTAGTGATGCCTCTTTTTTAATAATAAATCTAAAATTGTGAGATGTCCACTAATATTTCATCCTGTTGCATTTGCCCATTGCACCAGGTTCCCCAACAGAAGAATGAATATGACTGTGGTCTTTTTGTATTGTACTTCATTGAACGTTTCATGGAGGAGGCACCTGAAAGACTGAAAAGGAAAGATTTAGATATGGTAATAGCTGTCTGCTTCTTTGTTAAGATGATTTGATTTCAAATAATGCGTTTTGTTGACTGATACTTGTCAACTTACAGTTTGGAAGGCGATGGTTCAAACCTCAAGAGGCGTCCAATTTGAGAGTGAAAATCCTTAAATTGCTTTTAGAAAAATTACAGAATTCAATAACGGATAATTGTAACTCGGAATCTTCTCCTTCGTCATCTGCTGGCCCTGCAACTGATTGTGTTGAGACTGCCAGGGATTCTGTTACTGGCCCTGTGACTGATTGTGTAGAGACCGCCCAGGATTCTGTGACGTAACATGGCAGCATGAATTGCAATTCTCATTTCCTTGAACAAACAATCTGTTGATATTCATATGGTTGGTGCCAGTGGTTTTGTTTCCTTGTACAGAAGTCAGCTATTCAGCTGGTAATTTTTGGATAGAGTTTTCCTTTGACCTGGTAAATAGTCCAACAATCAACTTGTCTAGTTTCTAACCATTTCTTGTGGGTTAGAGTCCTTTCCAAATGTATAGTAGGAAACAGTACAAAACTGACTACTAGAGGTAATAGTTCAAATCTACCCGGTATTTTAAACTTGATTTTGTTAACTTCAATGGAAGTTGTTTTCATGCCAACTTTACGTTCTAGTTTTTATGATATATAGGAATAAAACGATTCATAGCATTCATTTTACCCAATTTACGAATTGCAGGATGGTTTTGTTTACAGCTTATGCGCTTAATTTCTTGGTATTTTAAGTAAAAAGATGACTTGAAAAATAACATTGTTTTTTTATTTTATATTATTTTCGAAGGTGTCTTGGTGCGTTGGTAATAAGTTTTGCTTCTTGGTCCATTGTGGGGATCAAGCCGAAGATGGCATCCGATATGATCACAAGCAAATTCAATAAAGATGTATTCAGGCTTCTAGAGATAGGAAAAAGAATAAATCATTAATTTAGTTTCTCAAATTTTTCCCTCTAAGTAGTCTAAAGTACTAAATTATACAATTAATTCTCTTGGATATCTATCACTTTAGTTTCTAAGTTGATTTATTTATTTGAGAAATGATATCCTTTGAAGAGAAGCCAAAACATCTTTGACCAGTTCCTTCTCATAATGCGTCCAGTGGGTTCTCTAATTTTAACTTGAGCTTCTTGTTGAGTAGATGCAGGTATCTCTGATTCTTGTTTGGACGAGCTGGTAACTGTTGTAGATTTTTTTTCTATATATACAACAAAAAAAAAAACCAAAACATACAACTCTCATTATTTACACAAATATACATGTTTACTATTCACAGTGTAAATTCAGGTGATTTTGAAAAAAAAAAGGTTTTTTATGTTGAGAATTCAAGTCCCTCGAACCCGAATTCTTAATGTGCTTTTTTTTAAAATTTTTTTAAAAAATAATTTTTAGAAATATAAATAAAGAAAATTAATAAAATTAGAGAAGATTATGAAGTTAAACAAAATTAGTTAAAATATTACAATGTAAATTAGTTTTGAAGATCTACATAAGTTAAAAATTGTACACTTGAAGAATGTTTTATTAATTTATGAATGATGTGAAATGAAATACATTGATAGTTAAAAAAAAATTAATTTGCTTGACTTGAGCTTCCGGGACGGGGGAGGCACCTACTTTTTGAATGACCAACTAGCCCGAAGATTGAACACCGTTTTGGTTGACCTCTTTCTCTCATTCATAATAGTTCGTATACTTGTAGATTTTGATCGACCTTTTTTGTTTCTCCTCATGGCTGGATTGACACATAATTGTGGTCCTTTGTATGGTGGCCAATAATCATGATGACGCATGCTTGCTAACGAGACTTTGTAGACACTTGACACGTAATCCAATGTGTACACTGAATTAACATATTGCAAATAATCTATATTGATTTCCCACAATCACACGTTCTTTGATCCAGCTTGACAATGAATTTCCTCATTCGATGCCTCTCTCTCATATTCACTCTTTCCTCAACTTGAAATTGAAATCTTTGGCGGTCAAACTATTGAATGAAGTGAGTGTTGGACTTAGTTTCTTCTTTGGTGATGAACTTGGCTGCAATAAGTGTGTAAACTTGTTTGGAAACGATCATTGCATCAACCTGAGTCCCACGGTCAACAAAATAGTGATTATTTCTCACATGTGGCTCTGACCAAGGCTATGATTGGAAATTTTCAAATTTTTTCGAGC